>NW_022264302.1:0-31195 GCF_002021735.2 Oncorhynchus kisutch | reverse complement strand
TATAGAAATATATAAAGTGCATGGCATAATAAAAAAACCAAAAACACATATCTAGTTTAGCTTTCTTAATGAACCAGAACATCAATAGTTATTTCTGGTTGCTTATCAAAGTTAGAGCGCTAACCATTGTTCCTGCTATGTAGCAGACCCTTCTGGGCTGCATTCAGCAGGACACTTGGACAACCCACAGATAGAAATCTGTTTGGTAGAACAAACATGCCTCTCTGGCATGTATAACAGTAGTTCAGAGTGGTCTATAGTGGATAAGTTGTGGTTCAGAGTAGTCTACAGTGGTCTGTAGTAGTTCAGAGTGGTCTGTAGTTCAGAGTGGTCTATAGTGGTCTGTAGTTGTTCAGAGTGGTCTATAGTGGTCTATAGTAGTTCAGAGTGGTCTATAGTGGTCTGTAGTTGTTCAGAGTCATCTAAAGTGGTCTGTAGGTGTTCAGAGTGGTCTATAGTAGTTCAGAGTGGTCTATAGTGGTCTGTAGTTGTTCAGAGTGGTCTATAGTAGTTCAGAGTGGTCTATAGTAGTTCAGAGTGGTCTATAGTGGTCTATAGTAGTTCAGAGTGGTCTGTAGTTGTTCAGAGTGTTCTATAGTGGTCTGTAGTTGTTCAGAGTGTTCTATAGTGGTCTGTAGTTGTTCAGATTGGTCTGTAGCGGTGTAAGCAGACGTCTCCATTGAGGTGTGCCGTCAGGACAGTTCCCTGCGCCCCCCAACGGGCGAGCTGACACCCCAGCTCTGGGAACCAGACCCCTGCTGGCCCTGACGCCCCCCAAGCTGCCACACACACACGGAGCCGGACCGGAAACCCCAATCACACTGGATCCATGGACATCAACCTCCACCAGCCTAGGGAGAGAACACACACACAGAATAAACACACGCCCACAAACGAGAGAGAGGTTAACACACAATTCCCTCTTCCTGCCACCCAATGTATTGTGGGAAGCTTGTGGAAGGCTACCGAAATGTTTGACCCAAGTTAAACAATTTAAAGGCAATGCCTCTTCCCTTTCCTCCTCCCCCCTCTCACCTCCCGGTGCAGGCTTTGGGGAGGCCTAGTCGGGTTGCCCAGGGCGACGGTGCCAGTCAGAGGGTTGGTGGCGACCAGCGAGAACAGAGCCCCTCCCTCTTCCTCCTCCACAGCACACAGGGACGTGTGTTGCAACGGACAAACAGCACCCCCTGTAGGACGATTGGGGACATGACAAATCAAAAAAAAATTCAAAGTGCATTTCTCCAGGTCTCAACACACTTCACAATAATGTTTTTAAAAACAAGAAACAACCAATAAAACAGAACAACATCATGACTGTACATACCATCACTATATCTACAAAGGTACCCCAGCACATTGACTTGGTACTGGTTCCCCCTGTATTTAGCCTCGTTATTGTTATGTAAATGTGCTGTTTTACTTTGATTGATTCAAAATGTTTATTTTTATTTTTTTACTTTAGTTTATTTAGTAAATATTTTTATTAACTATTTCTTGAACAGCATTATTGGTTAATTAAGGGCTTGTAAGTAAGCATTTCACGGTAAGATCTACACACCTGTTGTATTCGGCGTATGTCACAAATACAATTTGAGTTACACATTGACTGTCTCAATTCTCTGTACTCTCACAATACACTTGTCACTTCCCTTCATGGATTTAGAAGGAAAGTAGTGGACACTCCCTCTAAACCCATGGATGGGTTATGGACAGTAGTGGACACTCCCTCTAAACCATGGATGGGTTATGGACAGTAGTGGACACTCCCTCTAAACCCATGGATGGGTTATGGACAGTAGTGGACACTCCCTCTAAACCCATGGATGGGTTTATGGACAGTAGTGGACACTCCCTCTAAACCCATGGATGGGTTATGGACAGTAGTGGACACTCCCTCTAAACCCATGGATGGGTTATGGACAGTAGTGGACACTCCCTCTAAACCCATGGATGGGTTATGGACAGTAGTGGACACTCCCTCTAAACCCATGGATGGGTTATGGACAGTAGTGGACACTCCCTCTAAACCATGGATGGGTTATGACAGTAGTGGACACTCCCTCTAAACCCATGGATGGGTTATGGACAGTAGTGGACACTCCCTCTAATCCCATGGATGGGTTATGGACAGTAGTGGACACTCCCTCTAACCCATGGATGGGTTATGGACAGTAGTGGACACTCCCTCTAACCCATGGATGGGTTATGGACAGTAGTGGACACTCCTCTAACCCATGGATGGTTATGGACAGTAGTGGACTACTCCCTCTAACCCATGGATGGGTATGGACAGTAGTGGACACTCCCTCTAAACCCATGGAATTGGGTTATGGACATGTAGTGGACACTCCCTCTAAACCATGGATGGGTTATGGACAGTAGTGGACACTCCCCTAAACCCATGGATGGGTTATGGACAGTAGTGGACACTCCCTCTAAACCCATGGATGGTTATGGACAGTAGTGGACACTCCCTCTAAACCCATGGATGGGGTTATGGACAGTAGTGGCACTCCCTCTAAACCCATGGATGGGTTATGGACAGTAGTGGACACTCCCTCTAAACCCATGGATGGGTTATGGACAGTAGTGGACACTCCCTCTAAACCCATGGATGGGTTATGGACAGTAGTGGACACTCCCTCTAAACCCATGGATGGGTTATGGACAGTAGTGGACGACTCCCTCTAACCCATGGATGGGTTATGGACAGTAGTGGACACTCCCTCTAACCCATGGATGGGTTATGGACAGTAGTGGACACTCCCTCTAAACCCATGGATGGGTTATGGACAGTAGTGGACACTCCCTCTAACCCATGGATGGGTTATGGACAGTAGTGGACACTCCCTCTAACCCATGGATGGGTTATGGACAGTAGTGGACACTCCCTCTAACCCATGGATGGGTTATGGACAGTAGTGGACACTCCCTCTAACCCATGGATGGGTTATGGACAGTAGTGGAACACTCCCTCTAACCCATGGATGGGTTATGGACAGTAGTGGACACTCCCTCTAACCCATGGATGGGTTATGGACAGTAGTGGACACTCCCTCTAAACCCATAGATGGTTATGGACAGTAGTGGACACTCCCTCTAAACCCATGGATGGGTCATGGACAGTAGTGGACACTCCCTCTAAACCCATGGATGGGTTAATGGACAGTAGTGGACCCTCCCTCTAACCCATGGATGGGTTATGGACAGTAGTGGACACTCCCTCTAAACCCATGATGGGTTATGGACAGTAGTGACACTCCCTCTAAACCCATGGATGGGTTATGGACAGTAGTGGACACTCCCTCTAACCCATGGATGGGTTATGGACAGTAGTGGACACTCCTCTAACCCATGGATGGGTTATGGACAGTAGTGGACAGCTCCCTCTAAACCCATGGGATGGTTATGGACAAGTAGTGGACACTCCCTCTAACCCATGGATGGGTTATGGACAGTAGTGGACACTCCCTCTAAACCCATGGATGGGTTATGGACAGTAGTGGACACTCCCTCTAACCCATGGATGGGTTATGGACAGTAGTGGACACTCCCTCTAAACACATGATGGGTTATGGACAGTAGTGGACACTCCCTCTAAACCCATGGATGGGTTATGGACAGTAGTGCTGTAAATGTGTGTGGGAGAGAGTGCACATAGAGAAAGGGCAGAGAATTGGGTGTTTTGGGAGGCAGACACTGGGAGGTTTCGTAGGATGGAGTGGGACATGACAACCTCATCACTATTCAGTTCAAGGTGGGGGAGGCTGTTGGTTAGACATGAGGAATGACATGGTGAGAACACAAACACACAAAGATCAGAAACTCTCCCGTGTCCTGTGGGTTCTCTCACACATTATAGTAGGAATGAACCCACTCTTTTCTGGTACAGATACTACACACACACGCACGCACACTCACGCAGAGGGAGTATCCTCGGAGGCAGGTCGTATCCGTGAAACCATCTCCCAGATTGATGCTCCGCAGCAGCTGTCCCGTCGTCACGTTCCTGACACACGCACACACACACACACACGCACACGCAGTTAACGGAGAAGATTCTCATTCAACTGTAAACAGGTTCGAGAAGGCATTTAGCAGATGCTCTTATCCAGAGAGAGACTTACAGTCAGTGCATTCAACTAAGATAGGTGAGACAAGCACACAGTCATTGGAAGTAAAAGCGTTCCTTGATAAAGCAGCTGTCTACAAAACCAGTGCAAAGTGTCTTTGAAAACCTTTCAATTAGAACATCCTGGTCCCGGGGGCCTAGAGGGGTGTTTTTGCCCCAGAACGACACCACTTATTCAAATTATTATTAAAATAACCACAAGGGTGCCACCGTTTAGGTCCCCAGCACCAGGAAGCACTGAATTAGCTACGTTCTTTTGCTCACCACAGAACAACATGTCCTCCGTGGGTTGAGCCAATCAGAGCGTCAGTCTGTCCCTCCACCGCCGCCACGGTCTGCACGCGCTCAGTAGGACAGACCAAAGACAGGCAGGCCTGCAGCCTGAGAGAGGTCAGAGAGACAGAGATAGAGTACACACACACACACGGCATTAACCATGCCAGATGACAGAAGACCCTGGTCACCCATGGTTACCTACCTGCCATCCTGTGTCAGTGTGTAGACCTGCAGCGGGGTTGTGGCGACAGAGTAGGAGGAGCTAACCAGCCTTCGGTTGGACATGCCCACCACCATGTGGATCTCCCCCTCACAGAGCACCGCCTGGGACAGACTGGAGCAGCAGAGTACCCTACACACACAGAGATACATGTGCACAGACACACAAACACACACACACACACACATGTGCACAGACACACACACACACACACATTAATAGAAACATTTACAGACGCATGAACACAGAGACTGACAAGCAAAGAAGAGGGAGAGAAAGAAGAACAGGGAGGGGTGGGGGAGTGGTAGCAGTATGTGTGTGGGGTGGGGGAGTGGTAGCAGTATGTGTGTGGGGTGGGGGAGTGGTAGCAGTATGTGTGTGGGATGGGGGAGTGGTAGCAGTATGTGTGTGGGGTGGGGGAGTGGTAGCAGTATGTGTGTGGGGTGGGGGAGTGGTAGCAGTATGTGTGTGGGATGGGGGAGTGGTAGCAGTATGTGTGAGGGGTGGGGGAGTGGTAGCAGTATGTGTGTAGTACCTGGCCTCTCTGATTTCCAGCTGGCCCAGAGTCACACACAGAAGCCCAGGAGCGTCCGACACAGGAAACACTGACATCACTGACTTAAACACACACACACACACACACACACACACACACACATTAAATACACACACACATACAATGTACACTCACTGGACAGTTTATTAGGTACACCTATCTAGTATAGGTCAGACCCCCCCATTGCCTCCAGAACAGCCTGAATTTTGGGGGGTATTCAACAAGGTGTGGGAAACGTTCCACAGGGATGTTGGTCCATGCTGATGTGATGTCATCACGCAGTTGCTGCTGATTGGACAGCGGTACATTCATGCTACCAACATCTCATCCCACAGATGCTCTACAGGGTTGAGGTCTGGGGACTGACCAGGCCACTCAAATAAACTGAACTCGCTGTTCCAGGTGATGCTTTTCCACTCCTCTCATCCAGTGTTGGTGACGGCCCACTGGAGCCTCTTCTTCTTGCTTTTAGCTGATAGGAGTGGAACCCGGTGTGGTCGTCTGCTGCAATAGCCAATCAATGACAAGGATCCATGAGTTGTGCGTTCTGAGATGCCGTTCTGCTCCGTTATTTGTCTGTTTGTGGCCCGCCTGTTAGCTTGCAGGGTTCTTGTCACTCTCCTCCTCATTCAAGGGTTTTTCTTTATTTGTACTATTTTCTACATTGTAGAACAATAGTGAAGACATCAACACTATGAAATGACACATATGGAATCTAAAAAAGGGTAAACCAATCAAAAGAAAGAATGCCAAGAGTGTGCAAAGCTGTCATCGAGGCAAGAGTGTGCAAAGCTGTCATCGAGGCAAGAGTGTGCAAAGCTGTCATCGAGGCAAGAGTGTGCAAAGCTGTCATCGAGGCAAGAGTGTGCAAAGCTGTCATCGAGGCAAGAGTGTGCAAAGCTGTCATCGAGGCAAGAGTGTGCAAAGCTGTCATCGAGGCAAGAGTGTGCAAAGCTGTCATCGAGGCAAGAGTGTGCAAAGCTGTCATCGAGGCAAGAGTGTGCAAAGCTGTCATCGAGGCAAGAGTGTGCAAAGCTGTCATCGAGGCAAGAGTGTGCAAAGCTGTCATCGAGGCAAGAGTGTGCAAAGCTGTCATCGAGGCAAGAGTGTGCAAAGCTGTCATCGAGGCAAGAGTGTGCAAAGCTGTCATCGAGGCAAGAGTGTGCAAAGCTGTCATCAAGGCAAGAGTGTGCAAAGCTGTCATCAAGGCAAGAGTGTGCAAAGCTGTCATCAAGGCAAGAGTGTGCAAAGCTGTCATCAAGGCAAAGGGTTGATACTTTGAAGAATTTCAAAAAATTAAATATTTTTGTTCATATTGATCTGTTTAACACTTTTTTGGTTACTAGATGATTGTTATGTCGTAGTTTTGATGTCTTCACTAAAGAAACTAAAGAAAGGAAAACTCTTGAATGAGTCCAAACCTTTGACTAATACACAGTTGTTACACACACACACACACACACACACATTACACACAGAAACACCCATAAACAATATAAACTCACAGTTGTTACACACACACACACATTACACACAGAAACACCCATAAACAATATAAACTCACAGTTGTTACACACACACACACTCATTACACACAGAAACACCCATAAACAATATAAACTCAGTTGTTACACACACACACACTCATTACACACAGAAACACCCATAAACAATATAAACTCACAGTTGTTACACACACACACATTACACACAGAAACACCCATAAACAATATAAACTCACAGTTGTTACACACACACACATTACACACAGAAACACCCATAAACAATATAAACTCACAGTTGTTACACACACACATACTCATTACACACAGAAACACCCATAAACAATATAAACTCACAGTTGTTACACACACACACACACATTACACACAGAAACACCCATAAACAATATAAACTCAGTTGTTACACACACACTCATTACACACAGAAACACCCATAAACAATATAAACTCACAGTTGTTACACACACACACACTCATTACACACAGAAACACCCATAAACAATATAAACTCACAGTTGTTACACACACACACACACACATTACACACAGAAACACCCATAAACAATATAAACTCACAGTTACACACACACACACACACACTCATTACACACAGAAACACCCATAAACAATATAAACTCACAGTTGTTACACACACACACACACTCATTACACACAGAAACACCCATAAACAATATAAACTCACAGTTGTTACACACACACACACACACACACACACACACACACACACACACACACACACACACACACATTACACACAGAAACACCCATAAACAATATAAACTCAGTTGTTACACACACACACACACACACACATTACACACAGAAACACCCATAAACAATATAAACTCACAGTTGTTACACACACACACACATTACATACAGAAACACCCATAAACAATATAAACTCACAGTTGTTACACACACACATTACATACAGAAACACCCATAAACAATATAAACTCACAGTTGTTACACACACACACACACACTCATTACACACAGAAACACCCATAAACAATTTAAACTCACAGTTGTTACACACACTCATTAAACACAGAAACACCCATAAACAATATAAACTCACAGTTGTTACACACACACACACTCATTACACACAGAAACACCCATAAACAATATAAACTCACAGTTGTCACACACAGACACATTAAGACACACAACACAAAGTTACTTGTATGAAGGTCCAGGTGTGGAGTCGTCTCCAGTGTGGGGGGTTGTTCTGACCCCAAACACACACCTCCCACTCTCCTGCCACCGCTATACATACACCTACTGACAGCCACGACACACAGCACACATCCACCAGGCTGCCTCCTGCAGGGGCCTACACACACACACACACGATTATTATTACACACACAGACATTCTCTGAAGTGAGTGGTGACATGGATGTTGAAATACACAACAATGGCTTGTCATCACAGTATTGACCTTCAGTGTGTGAGAGAGCTTTAAGACACCCTCCTCGGTCATCCCCTCCCTCCTCTTCTCCTCTTTCTTCCTCCACGCTCTCTCCTCCTCTCCCTCTCCTCTCTCCTCGGTGGCCTGTCTGGTTGAGTGGAGAGAGGGAGCTGGCTGGCGAAGAAGCTGGATAGGGGGCGATGGAGGGGGTGTATTTGGGGTTGGAGGGAGAGATTGAGGCAGTAGTAGAGGAGTGGGAGGGAGAAAAAGTTGGGGCAGGGAATCAACAAGGTTGGGGTGGCAGAGAGCGAGGGAGGGAGGAGGGGAGGAGAGAGGGATGATTGGAGAGGGGCAGGGAGAGAGGGAGGGAGGAGAGAGGGCTTGGGTGGAGGGACTAGAGGGGAAGGGGAGGGTCAGAGTAGGGGGACAGGGAGAGCAGGAGAGGGGGAGGGTCAGAGTGGGGCGGCAGGGAGGGCAGGAGAGAGGGAGAGTCACCGCCTCTAAAGAAGGTAATGGGGGGCTGTCAGGGAGGGAGAGGGGTATGTTGGGGTTAGGGGTCAAGGGGCTAGGGGTCATCCCTAAGGAAGGTAAAGGGGGAATGGAGGAGAGGGAAAGGGAGAGGGTGTGTCTGTGAGGGGTGTGGCTGGTTAGGGAGGGGCTAAGGAGGAGCAGGGAAGGGCTGGGGGGGACAGCACACTCTGCATCTGTCTCCCTCCGGAGGGAAGGGCACTCAGTAGTGCACACGGAAGGACATTTGGTAAGGCACTCGACAGAGAACTCCGTAGGGCACGGAGAAAGGCACTTAGTCTTTGTGTGGAAGGATGGACACTCGGGAGGGCACTCGGTCTCGGTTTCAGTTTGAAGGGAAGGGCACTCAGTAGTGAGTAGGCCTGTCTGCTGGTCTACTGAAGGAAAGTCTATAGACTGGCCTACTAAAACGGTAAGCTGATGGCCAATAAGCAGGTCTACAGATTGGTCTGTAGACTGATGGCCAGTAGGCTGGTCTACAAGGTGGTCTGTAGACTGATGGCCAGTAGGCTGGTCTGTAGACTGATGGCCAGTAGGCTGGTCTACAGGGTGGTCTGTAGACTGATGGCCTACATTCTGGTCTACAGATTGGTCTGTAGACTGATGGCCAGTAGGCTGGTCTACGGGTTGGTCTGTAGACTGATGGCCAGTAGGCTGGTCTACGGGTTGGTCTGTAGACTGATGGCCTATATGCTGGTCTACAGGGTGGTCTGTAGACTGGCAAACTGAATGGTACTCCGAATGGAGGTCTGTAGAATGGTCTAGTGCGTCTGTAGATTGCTGGCCTATAGGGTGGTCTATAAGATGCTGGCCTATAGATCTGTCTATAGACTGTTCTACCGGAGTGACGCAGTCTGTGACAGGAGGGGTGAGGCTGAGAGGGAGGGGCTCAGGTGTAGGCGCTTTGGACGTCTGACCGCCTGTGTTGCCATGGAGACCGTGGACCGAGCCTCTGTTGCGGCGACGACGCATGTTGTAAGGTGAGAAGGGTTCCGGTTCGGCAACGGCAGACGAGGCGCGAAGCTTCTGGAGCTTTAGCTGTCCGAACTGGTCGTCGGGGAGATGGAAATCCTGGAGGCCAAAGGTTGAGATGACGCAGCCCAGACTCCCAGGGTGCACTGCTGGTCCTCCAGGGGAGAGGGAGGAGGGCAGGAGGAGAGACCACACACTCTCTACACACACACACACACACAGAACATGAGTGAAAGAATTAAAAAGTTAGCTGTGAAGTCACAGTGAAGTGTAACAGCCTTCAGATACACAACATGGCTCAGTCCCACCTTTGCTCTGCTTTGATGTGTGAATGAGGGGAGAGACACAGCTCCTTCTGAAGATGGGATAAAGCCGTTCCTCCACACCTCCAGAGAGAGTCCAGCGCTCCGGACATCCACCCCCAGGGAGAGGCTGTGAGGCTGGGCTAGTAGCGGCCGGTGTCTGGGTGTTGTCTGGGACTGGTGCTGGGGGATCCGAGTCCAAACTTAGAGAGCGGCCCAGTCTCGGCCTCCTTCCTCTCCTCCTCCGGCCTCTGATAGGCCGAACACTGCAGGCTCTGGAGGGTAAACTCTCACTCTGATTGGTCCCCGACTCAGCGGTAAGCATCTGATTGGCTGATGGCTCCTCAACCGGTGTGCGATTGTTCGGTGAGTTTGAGGTCAGTTGACTTGAGCACGGGCGGTGATTGGAGGGTTGTGCTAGTGAGTCGGACTGTGAAGTTGAGAGTGAGTGTGTGTTAGACATCCGGCCCCTGTTCCTTCTGTGGCGCCCCCTGTTGAGTTGGTTCAGAACGACAGCCTGCAGGTCTCTGAAAGTAGCATTAACAAAACACCTTACATTAGATTTGTGAACCACAGAAGAGACGGAGCAGGCTCAGACACGGAACACCCTCACATACAACTTACTGAGACGGCGTTTTGTTGATGGTGGTGGAAAACGCTAAATGATGGAATTTCAAGTGGACGAATGGTTATGCATCCCTCCAATAGAGTTCCAGACACGTAAAGAATCTTTACCACGGCACTGTTCTGGTGGCTCGTGGTGGCCACAATGCTTTATATTGGTGTTTCTTTTACCTAATATACAGTGCATTCATCAAGTATTCAGACCCCTTTTTTCCCCACACTTTTTGTTACGTTACAGCTAGAGTTGAAACTGTATGAACATTTCATATCACCATTATAGTGACCAAAATGATCACGGTTATCAGTATTATCGCGGTTATCAGTATTATCTGTATTGTCAGTATTATCGCGGTTATCAGTATTGTCAGTATTATCGCGGTTATCAGTATTATCGCGGTTATCAGTATTGTCAGTATTATCGCGGTTATCAGTATTATCGCGGTTATCAGTATTGTCAATATTATCGCGGTTATCAGTATTATCGCGGTTATCAGTATTATCGCGGTTATCAGTATTATCGCGGTTATCAGTATTATCGCGGTTATCAGTGTTATCAGTATTATCACGGTTATCAGTATTATCGCGGTTATCAGTATTATCACGGTACGGTTAAGATGTGCTGGAAATGTTGAAAAAGTACTGATACACTGAATTAATTTCATCAAGTTTTATACTGAAAACCAACAAACAACAAATACAATTAGCAGCACTATGCACTTTTAAAAATAATATCCTTAACATTAAAGATGGCGCCATGCACTTAGTATCCTTAGTGCAGGTTTTAATGAACACAACCTTAAGCAACACAAGTAAAGCCATGTGCATGTAAGAACAATACAACCATATGTAAACACATCCAATGTGCATGTAAGAACAATACAACCATATGTAAACACATCCAATGTGCGTGTAAGAACAATACAACCATATGTAAACACATCCAATGTGCATGTAAGAACAATACAACCATATGTAAACACATCCAATGTGCGTGTAAGAACATCCTCTCCGATGCCGCTATGGGGGTGGTGGAGGCGCTGCTGGTGCTTTGTGGTTCTTCACTGACTTGTGAAGCTGTCAGCTTCAAAGCCTCCTGGACACAGCTGTCAGTGTCAACGTTTGCAGCCTCAGGCTCATCTAACAAGCTCTTTTTGAAGCAGGGGACAATGAAACAAGCCATGTGCATGACTCTCTTTGCCTTCTCTGTGTATGTTGTTAAGGTCTTCTCTCATTACCCTTTTCATCTCCTTAGTCAGGGACGGCTCCGTATCCGTTTCCACCAGAACATCATTGGTGATGTGGTCCATGACATATTCTCCAAAAAAACTCTGATGTTGTGAGCCGAGTGATCTTCTGGGAAGAATTGTGTTTCCAGGCAGTTTGATTCCAGTTGCCAGTCTGGGGTGAGGTAATGGATAGTGACGCTGATGTAGGGTTGAACCACCCCCACTTTCACTGGTCCAGAGGTCAGTAGTTGCAGCAAACCATGTGCCTTGAGCCAAACTTTTTCCAACATCAGCTTTAACCTGGTTGTACAGGTTTGGGATGTCAGTCTCGGAAAATAATGTTGGTGATGGCACTTTGTCGTGGGGCACAGCAACCTTCACCAGCCACAGAAATCCAGGCCTCTCAACAATATGAAATGGCATCATGTTCTTTGCAATGTAATATGAAAGGGCTGCAGTGAGGTCTTGAGCATGTTTTGACGTGGGTCCATAAGCAGCCTGCTTTTTAAATGCTTGCTGGAGTGTCTGTCACAACCGTAGATGAGGGACCAGTAGCGTCACTGGGTTTGCTGCACGACCCTCTGTAACAAGGGAATAGCATGTGTATTATTATTAGTGTTGTTAGATTATAATTATAAACTCAGTCTATCTTCTGTGTTGCATTTGAGTATATGCAATGACCCCATGCACAATTGACATAAATACAAATGAGTCTTAAGAAGACAGTGATAGTAATTGCAGTGAGCCCAACAATTGACATAAATACAGGAGTCTTGTAGAGGAGTCAAGTGTTTCTCCTGTTGGAACATTTTAACAACCAAGTGGTCGACTGAGGGATTTTAAATGAACAAAACATGGTTGTTTGGGTGACTAAACTACAGAAGGTGTTATCGTGTGCAATGGGAGAATAGTCTGCAGACACACGACACATACAGCAGCAGATCCATGTGTTTTTACAGGAGTAGGTAACACTGAACGCTTCAGTTTACATTATTGACAAGCTGTTAGCAAGTTAGACAAACCATGACATATCCCCCAATCCCAAAGTCCCCACATTATGCATTGAGCTAAAAGTTAACTTACCTTGCATTCGCTATAAAGTAGTGGGTGATGGTCACGAAGATGACTGGAGAGATTTGAAGTGTTGCCCCCTTTCGCAGCAATTATTTTGTTGCATGTTCTGCAGACAGGGTGACCATCTTCGATTAAGTTTCCCTCAGCACTCAGGGGAAAACCCAAAATACAACCACAGTTCAGATTTGGTCCTCTTAGAAGGCTGAAAAATCTCCAGAGCGCCGTCACTGCCTTCCGCCATGTTTTCACACAAAACCAAACCCACGTTGCATCAGACTTCTGCACGCCGTGGTAATCAAACATGGTTTTAAATCAGAATATACATTTGAAACGATAATACTAATCGTCGGGAATTTTACCGTGGTTAAATCGTGAAACCGGTAACCATTTCATCCCTAGCTACAGCCTTATTCTAAAATTGATTAAATAGTCCCCCCCCCCCCTCCACCCTCATCAATCTACATACAATATCCCATAAAGACAAAAGCAAAAACTGGTTTAGACATTTTTCTACATTTCTATAAATATATATATATATATATATATTTTATATACTCAGTACTTTGTTGAAGCTCCTGTGGCAGCGATTACAGCCTCAAGTCTTCTTGGGGTATGATGCTACAAGCTTGGCACATCTATATTGGGGGAGTTTCTGCCATTCTTCTCTGCAGATCCTCTCAAGCTCTGTCAGGTTGGATGGGGAGCATTGCTGCACAGCTATTTTCAGGTCACTCCAGGGATGTTCGATCGGATTCAAGTCCGGGCTCTGGCTGGGCCACTCAAGGACATTCAGAGACTTTTTCCGAAGCCACTCCTGTGTTGTCTTGGCTGTGTGCTTTGTCCTGTTGGAAGGTGAAGCTTCACCCCAGGCTGAGGTCCTGAGCAGGTTTTCATCAAGAATCTCTGTATGTTGCACTGTTCATCTTTCCGTCCATCCTGACTAGTCTCCCAGTCCCTGCAGATGAAAAACATCCCTTCAACACGATGCTGCCACCACCATGCTTCACCATAGGGATGATGCCAGGTTTCCTCCAGACATTGGCATTCAGGCCAAATAGTTGAATCTTGGTTTCATAAGACCAGAAAATCTTGTTTCTCATGGTCTGAGAGTCCTTTAGGTACCTTTCGGAAAACTCCTAGCAGGCTGTCATGTGCCTTTTACTGAGGAGTGGCTTCCGTCTGACAGTCTACTATAAAAGGCCTGATTGATGGAGTGCTGCAGAGATGGTTTTCCTTCTGGAAGGTTCTCCCATCTCCACAGAGGAACTCTGGAGCATTGTCAAAGCTTGGTCACCACCCTGACCAAGGCCCTTCTCCCCCGATTGCTCAGTTTGGCTGAGCGGCCAGCTATAGAAAGAGCCTTGGTGGTTCCAAACTTCTTCCATTTAAGAATGATGGAGGCCACTGTGTTCTTGGGGACCATCAATGCTGCTGAATGTTTTGGTACCCTTCCCCGGATCTGTGCCTCAACACAATCCTGTCACAGAAGCTGCACAGGCAATTACTTCGACCTCATGGCTTGGTTTTAGCTCTTCTGGACCCCACACGAATAGTTAAACACACACATCATATGCTGCTTCTAGTGTGTTCTTTAATTTAATCTTATTATTATCTATCCTGATGCCTAGTCACTTTACCCTGCCTTCATGTACATACAGTATCTACCTCATACCTCTGCACAGTGATCTGGTACTGGTACTCCCTGTATATAGCTGCACAGTGATCTGGTACTCCCTGTATATAGCTGCACAGTGATCTGGTACTGGTACTCCCTGTATATAACTGCACAGTGATCTGGTACTGGTACTCCCTGTATATAGCTGCACAGTGATCTGGTACTGGTACTCCCTGTATATAGCTGCACAGTGATCTGGTACTCCCTGTATATAGCTGCACAGTGATCTGGTACTGGTACTCCCTGTATATAGCTGCACAGTGATCTGGTGCTGGTACACCCTGTATATAGCTGCACAGTGATCTGGTACTGGTACTCCCTGTATATAGCTGCACAGTGATCTGGTACTAGTACTCCCTGTATATAGCTGCACAGTGATCTGGTACTGGTACTCCTGGTACTCCCTGTATATAGCTGCACAGTGATCTGGTACTCCCTGTATATAACTGCACAGTGATCTGGTACTGGTACTCCCTGTATATAGCTGCACAGTGATCTGGTACTGGTACTCCCTGTATATAGCTGCACAGTGATCTGGTACTGGTACTCCCTGTATATAGCTGCACAGTGATCTGGTACTGGTACTCCCTGTATATAGCTGCACAGTGATCTGGTACAGGTACTCCCTGTATATAGCTGCACAGTGATCTGGTACAGGTACTCCCTGTATATAGCTGCACAGTGATCTGGTACAGGTACTCCCTGTATATAGCTGCACAGTGATCTGGTACTGGTACTCCCTGTATATAGCTGCACAGTGATCTGGTACTGGTACTCCCTGTATATAGCTGCACAGTGATCTGGTACTGGTACTCCCTGTATATAGCTGCACAGTGATCTGGTACTGGTACTCCCTGTATATAGCTTAATTCTTCTGTATTTTATTCCTTGTGTTACTATCTGTATTTTTCTTATCTTGTTATTTTTAACTGTGCATCATTGGGAAGGGCTTTCAAACTTGTATTTGATTATTGGTCTAAAGGGAGCTAAAGCAGCCAATTTCATAATGAAATGGTTTGTGACACAAATGTAAAAATCATATCAAACATTCTTCCTCCCAATTAAATGTATGTGTGAGAATTGCCAGAACAAGCAGAGATACCAAAAATATATATTCGTCCCACCCTGGCGTGGAATCACCCAGGCAACCTGTGGATCTGAGACGAAGGCATGCGTCGCCGTCTTGTGGTTCTGAAGTAGTACTCAACAATAGAGTACAATACAATCAAGTATAACAACAACAGATATTAAAGGTGACCACTAACCTGTGGCTCTGTGAAGAGGCCATGCGTCTTGTGGTTCTGATGTAGTATTCTACAGGGAACGGCAGACCTTCCACCAGAGTGCACGAGTCCAGGACTCCCCCAGTGTTACACAACCCAACAGCCCCTAACACAGAGACTCCCACAGCTACTGAATCACTTCCCTCTTCTCTCTCCTCTCCATCTCTCCTCAGAGAAGGAAGGGGTGAACCTATCTCCTTCTGTCCATATGTCCTCTGTTCTTCTCTCTCCTCTCCATCTCTCCTCAGAGAAGGAAGGGGTGAACCGACCTCCTTCTGTCCATATGTCCTCTGTTCTTCTCTCTCCTCTCCATCTCTCCTCAGAGAAGGAAGGGGTGAACCGACCTCCTTCTGTCCATATGACCTCTGTTCTTCTCTCTCCTCTCCATCTCTCCTCAGAGAAGGAAGGGGTGAACCGATCTCCTTCTGTCCATATGTCCTCGGTTCTTCTCTCTCCTCTCCATCTCTCCTCAGAGAAGGAAGGGGTGAACCTATATCCTTCTGTCCATATGTCCTCTGTTCTTCTCTCTCCTCTCCATCTCTCCTCAGAGAAGGAAGGGGTGAACCGATCTCCTTCTGTCCATATGTCCTCTGTTCTTCTCTCTCCTCTCCATCACTCTGTTTAATTGCCTCTTTATCTGGAATTTCCCTCTCATTCTCCTCCCTCTCTACCTCTTTCTTCACACCCTCCTTCTCTTCCTCCATATTTCTCTTCTCTCCGTCCTCTTCTTTCTCTGTTTGTGCTTCCAGCTCCAGCCCATCCTCGCTGGTCTCTGTGTCGTACCTCCCCCCTGCCCCCTCGCCGCCCTGGACCCTCCCCGTCCGCTCCCAGCGCAGCCGGCTTCTCCGTGACCTCAGCCGGAGGGAGTGGCTTCGTCTGTGAGGGTTAAGGTCAGGTGTCCGAGGGCAAGAGTCATCGACGGGGAGGAGGAAGCGGATGGACGGACTCCTCCGCCTGGGGTTCTCAGATTCCACCGGACACGATGCCGCCACAGTCGAGTCTGCACACATACACAGTACAATGTCATTTCCAATACACATTACAACCTGGATATAACCTGAATATAACCTGAACACACACACTACGTCATTTCCAACACACATTACAACACACATTACAACCTGAATACAACCTGAACACACACTACAACCTTAATAATATAATAGCGGTAAGCTCAAATATGCTAACGGCACATTTTTTTTGTTGCAGCACTTAAGTTTCTAATACGGGCAGACTGACCTCCAGCGGGGCCGGATGGTGAGGCCGAACCTGGGGCCGTCCTAGCAGGGCAACCAAGGGAGAGGGGAGGTAGAGCTGGGTTGGGAAAGGTGCTGGCTGGGACTGGGTCTGTCTGGTCCTGGAGGTTCTGCTCAGAGATCCGACTCCTCACATGCTTCCGCACGGCATCTGAACGCTCAGCTCGCTGTGTGTGTGTGTGTGTGTGTGTGTGTGTGTGTGTGTGTGTGTGTGTGTGTGTGTGTGTGTGTGTGTGTGTATAGGGGGGATAATGTACATCAATGTTGTCAAACACGTGCAGTACAACACAGGTATCAGTCATGGTTGTGGTGCTTACTACACACACTACTAACCCCCACACACACACATTACCACCTTTACACACCATATCTCTCACCTGTAATCTCTGAACTGTCCTGGAGTACTCCCTCTGTAGCAGGGCCAGTTTCCGCCTCAACTGGGGAGAGACACACACACACATCATGCTACTTGAGAAGGAAGGTAGGCCTAGCTACATGACATTTTAAGACCGCTTACACAAGGCCCTACTATATGTAAACAATACACCTACCTCCTCCTTGTCATCGCAATGGAGCACGCGCTCCAAATTATCCTCCATTCTTGTCACGCGATCCTAACCGTCACCTTTGACAGTTTGCGAGAGGTTTTCAAAAAAAAACTATAGATTTAGCAAGTGAACAAGATTCATAGCTAGCGTTAGCTTACAAACTAGCTAGTTAGCTAACTAATGTTAACTACTAACGTTACCTCACATTTTCAGAATAGTAGCTAGCTAGTAGCTAATTATTTGATAAAACGTACCATTCAAAGCCATTTGTTTCTGTATTTATCGGCGTCAATATGCTAGCTAGTCACGTTTTTTGGGGGGGGGCAGGAAGGATTCCAATCCAGTCGCTGTTTTTTCTGGTTCAATCAATGAACAAAGCAGACCAGACCCAGCTGCTATCGCATTGGTGTCTATGGGAGCGCCACCCTGTTAAGCAGACCGTAAATTGATACTTTTTTAAAACGGCCTTAGTGAACTCTATTTTATTTATCCACCATTTTTGTCCAAACTCTCCCGCGACTTCACGGTCCAGACAAGACCAATCGATAACCGAAAAAAAAATGCAACAGCCGGTTGACTGACTGCTTCTCAGAAGGAAGGCTGGCGAGGGTGGGTAATATCTTCTTCTTTGGTATCATGGCGTTCACACATTTTGTTTGTGGATGCCGCCACCTACTGTGCGATAGTGTGTGTTCAATCACGTTACATTTATGATACAAACAGAGGGAGAAAAAAATTGGCCAGGAGGAGCTATAGGAGGACGGGCTCATTGTAATGGCTGGAATGGAATACATGGGACGTTATCAAACATATAGAAACCATAGCTGTGTTTGAATACTACACAATGAGTACATACTATTAGTTCATTTTAGTATACTGTAAACGAACGGTATCCTTTCAGTTGAGAGTACTAGCGCTTCACCTGTCTACCGGAAGTTGATGCTGTTGCTATGCAACTTCTTGCTAGCTTGTTGGCATAACAAATAACTAGCTGAAATTTTACGATTTTGGGTGTGTTTGTAAATTCAATCTGGAGTGCCAGAGTGAGCTCTGGGGCTTTTTGTAAATCAGGAGTACGGTTCTGACCTCACGAGTTCTGACCTCACAATAATGGCAGTCAAGCACCCGAGCTAACTGGCTAGCTAGCTAGCTCCAAACACAAATTTAACACTTTTTTTGGGCCTACTTTTACTAACACCGGCCATATATTCAATAGGTGTTGAGCGGCACACTCAAACGAGAGTGCTCTGAAATCGGAGTAGATAGACAGAATTATGTATTTGATGTATTAGTAGCCAACTAACTTTAGGTAACTAGCTAACATACCGGTACATACTGATGTAATGCTATGCGGTTCGTAAGGACAGCGTAGCTAACAAATTGTCAGCCAACATAACGTGTAACTTATTTGACAAGTCATTACTTTATTACATTTCTCAACATTTTCTTAACATTTGTCATAATTGGTTAAAGCAATGAATTTGTATCCGCTCTCATCGGACTTCGGCTGCATATTTTATTTAATTTTAATCAAATCTGAAAACATTGGGAAGCCACGCCCATTTTTGGAAGAATTGCATTATGGGCCCTAAATGCACAGAAATAGTGTCCACTGCTTGTATACTTCGTTTTTTGGCGAATTTAGTACGACATCTTGGAACTTTCAGCATACTAACTATAACTCCATACAATGACCAAAAAACATACTACATACTCAATTTACATCGCAAATAGTATGGTTAGTATGAGTATTCGAACAAAGCTCACGTTTGACTCCGTTCCATTTATTCCAGTCCAGCCATTACAATGAGCCTGTCCTCCTATAGCTCCTCCCACCAGCCTCCACTGGTATCCAACTATTTCATATAAATCTCATTAACATATAACTCTTCTTTAGTAAAATGTCATACACCCATGTAATTCTCTGCAGCTTCCACTTCCACTCATTAAAAACCTACTAGCCCATTCCACTACTTTGACAATATCTGCTCCTGCACAATGCCAACAGCCTGGGAGGACGGGACACTACCTCCCTGTAACTCTTTGGAAGTCAAATCTCGTAAACCCAAATATTTCTCTGCAGCTGCCACCACAACATCTATTTTCTGTGTTTTACATTCCATTTCTGTGATACAGCTGATAACCATTGCTATGAACGCTAGTGTTTACTTATTCAATCTCTCCCTATCCCAGTCTGCTGTCCCTACTGCTTCAAGATGTCCCCCATTGTTCCTGTACCCAAGAAAGCAAAGGTAACTGAACTAAATGACTATCGCCCAGCAGCACTCACTTCTGTCATCATGAAGTACTTTGAGAAGCAAGTTAAGGATCATATCACCTCTACCTTATCTGACACCGTAGACCCTCTTCAATTTGCATACCGCCCCAATAGATCAACAGACGATGCAATTGCCATCGCACTGCACACTGCCCTATCCCATCTGGACAAGAGGAATATCTATGTAAGAATGCTGTTCATTGACTATAGCTCAGCCTTCAACACCATAGTACCCTCCAAGCTCATCATTCAGCGTGAGGCCCTGGATCTGAACCCTGCCCTGTGCAACTAGGTCCTGGACTTCCTGACAGGCTGCCCCCAGTTGGTAAAGATAGGAAACAACACCTCCACTTCACTGAAGTGCAACACAGGGGCCCCACAAGGGTGCATGCTCAGCCCCTCCTGTACTCCCTGTTCACCCATGACTGCGTGGCAAAGCAGGCCTCCAACTCAACCAAGTTTGCAGACGACAGAACAGTAGTAGGCCTGATTACCAACAATGACGAGACAGCCTACAGGGAGGAGGTGAGGGCCCTGGTGGAGTGGTGCCAGGAAAATAACCTCTACCTCAACGTCAACAAAATGAAGGAGCTGCTCGTGGACTTCGGGAAACAGCAGAGGGAGCCCACCCCTATCCACATCGACGGGACCTCAGTGGAGAAAGTGAAAAGCTTCAAGTTCCTCGGCGGACACATCACTGACAAACTGAAATGGTCCACCAACACACACAGTGTGGTGAAGGCGGCGCAACGGCGTCTCTTCAACCTCAGGAGGCTGAAGAAATGTGTCTTGGCCCCTAAGACCTTCACAAACCTTTACAGATGCACAATTGAGGGCATGTCAGGCTGTATCCTCCGCTGTCTTCAACCAGGATCTCAGCGATCACTGCCTCATTGCCTGTATCCGCTACGGAGACGCAGTCAAACGACCACCCCTCATCACTGTCAAACGCTCCCTAAAACACTTCTGTGAGCAGGCCTTTCTAATCGACCTGGCCCGGGTATCCTGGAAGGACATTGACCTCATCCCGTCAGTTGAGGATGCCTGGTCATTCTTTAAAAGTAACTTCCTCACCATTTTAGATAAGCATGCTCCGTTCAAAAAATGCAGAACTAAGAACAGATACAGCCCTTGGTTCACCCCAGACCTGACTGCCTTCGACCAGCACAAAAACATCCTGTGGCGGACTGCAATAGCATCGAATAGTCCCCGTGATATGCAACTGTTCAGGGAAGTCCGGAACCAATACACGCAGTCAGTCAGGAAAGCTAAGGCCAGCTTCTTCAGGCAGAAGTTTGCATCCTGTAGCTCCAACTCCAAAAAGTTCTGGGACACTGTGAAGTCCATGGAGAACAAGAGCACCTCCTCCCAGCTGCCCACTGCACTGAGGCTAGGTAACACGGTCACCACTGATAAATCCATGATTATCGAAAACTTCAATAAGCATTTCTCAACGGCTGGCCATGCCTTCCGCGTGGCTACTTCAACCTCGGCCAACAGCTCCGCCCCCCCCCCCCCCCCCCCCCCCCCGCAGCTCCTCGCCCAAGCCTCTCCAGGTTCTCCTTTACCCAAATCCAGATAGCAGATGTTCTGAAAGAGCTGCAAAACCTGGACCCGTACAAATCAGCTGGGCTTGACAATCTGGACCCTCTATTTCTGAAACTATCTGCCACCATTGTCGCAACCCCTATTACCAGCCTGTTCAACCTCTCTTTCATATCGTCTGAGATCCCCAAGGATTGGAAAGCTGCCGCAGTCATCCCCCTCTTCAAAGGGGGAGACACCCTGGACCCAAACTGTTACAGACCTATATCCATCCTGCCCTGCCTATCTAAGGTCTTCGAAAGCCAAGTCAACAAACAGGTCACCGACCATCTCGAATCCCACCGTACCTTCTCCGCTGTGCAATCTGGTTTCTGAGCCGGTCACGGGTGCACCTCAGCCACACTCAAGGTACTAAACGATATCATAACCGCCATCGATAAAAGACAGTACTGTGCCGCCGTCTTCATCGACCTTGCCAAGGCTTTTGACTCTGTCAATCACCATATTCTTATCGGCAGACTCAGTATCCTCGGTTTTTCGGATGACTGCCTTGCCTGGTTCACCAATTACTTTGCAGACAGAGTTCAGTGTGTCAAATCGGGCATGCTGTCCGGTCCTCTGGCAGTCTCTATGGGGGTGCCACAGGGTTCAATTCTCGGGCCGACTCTTTTCTCTGTGTATATCAATGATGTTGCTCTTGCTGCGGGCGATTCCCTGATCCACCTCTACGCAGACGACACCATTCTATATACTTTCGGCCCATCTTTGGACACTGTGCTATCTAACCTCCAAACAAGCTTCAATGCCATACAACACTCCTTCCGTGGCCTCCAACTGCTCTTAAACGCTAGTAAAACCAAATGCATGCTTTTCAACCGGTCGCTGCCTGCACCCGCATGCCCGACTAGCATCACCACCCTGGATGGTTCCGACCTAGAATATGTGGACGTCTATAAGTACCTAGGTGTCTGGCTAGACTGCAAACTCTCCTTCCAGACTCATATCAAACATCTCCAATCGAAAATCAAATCAAGAGTCGGCTTTCTATTCCGCAACAAAGCCTCCTTCACTCACGCCGCCAAGCTTACCCTAGTAAAACTGACTATCCTACCGATCCTCGACTTCGGCGATGTCATCTACAAAATGGCTTCCAACACTCTACTCAGCAAACTGGATGCAGTCTATCACAGTGCCATCCGTTTTGTCACTAAAGCACCTTATACCACCCACCACTGCGACTTGTATGCTCTAGTCGGCTGGCCCTCACTACATATTCGGCGCCAGACCCACTGGCTCCAGGTCATCTACAAGTCCATGCTAGGTAAAGCTCCGCCTTATCTCAGCTCACTGGTCACGATGGCAACACCCATCCGTAGCACGCACTCCAGCAGGTGTATCTCACTGATCATCCCTAAAGCCAACACCTCATTTGGCCGCCTTTCGTTCCAGTACTCTGCTGCCTGTGACTGGAACGAATTGCAAAAATCGCTGAAGTTGGAGACTTTTATCTCCCTCACCAACTTCAAACATCAGCTATCTGAGCAGCTAACCAATCGCTGCAGCTGTACATAGTCTATTGGTAAATAGCCCACCCTTTTTCACCTACCTCATCCCCATACTGTTTTTATTTATTTACTTTTCTGCTCTTTTGCACACCAATATCTCTACCTGTACATGACCATCTGATCATTCATCACTCCAGTGTTAATCTGCAAAATTTTAATTATTTGCCTACCTCCTCATGCCTTTTGCACACATTGTATATAGACTCCCCCTTTGTTTTCTACTGTGTTATTGACTTGTTAATTGTTTACTCCATGTGTAACTCTTTGTTGTCTGCTCACACTGCTATGCTTTATCTTGGCCAGGTCGCAGTTGCAAATGAGAACTTGTTCTCAACTAGCCTACCTGGTTAAATAAAGGTGAAATATATATATATTTTTTTTAAATCACAGCCTGGTACAGCAAATGCACTGCCCGCAACCGCAGGGCTCTCCAGAGGGTGGTGCTGTTTGGCCAACGCATCACCGGGGGCACACTGCCTGCCCTCCAGGACACCTACAGTACCGGATGTCACAGGAAGGCCAAAAAGATCATCAAGGACATCAACTACCCGAGCCACGGCCTGTTCACCCCGCTACAATCCAGAAGGTGAGGTCAGTATAGGTGCATCAGAGCTGGGTCCGAGAGACTGTAAAACAGCTCCTATCTCAAGACCATCAGACTGTTAAATAGCCATCACTAGTCGGCTACCACCCGGTTACTCAGCCCTGCTGCTCTATATACATTGACATGGAATCACTGGTCACTTTAATAATGTTTACATACTGCTTTACGCATCTCATATGTATATAGTGTATTCTATTCTACTGTATTTTAGTCTATGTATTACTCATCTCATATGTAAATACTGTATTCTATTCTACTGTATTTTAGTCTATGCTTTACGCATCTCATATGTATATACTGTATTATATTGTACTGTATTTTAGTCAATGCCACTCCGACATTGCTTACCCTAATATTTATATATTTCTTAATTCCATTCTTTTACTTTTAGATTTTGTGAATCGTTAGATACTACTGCACTGTTGGAGCTAGGAACACAAGCATTTTGCTACACCCACAATAACATCTGCTAAATATGTGTATGCGACCAATAACATTTGATTTGACTAACCTTACTGAAGCAAAAATCACTTGTTGGCCTATCTGCTATTTGCTGGCACAAATCTACTACTCACTCCGATCCGCTCAGGATCCCTCCACCTTGACCCATCCTCCTCTACTTTCTTCACCGCCTCAGCATATGACACTTTCTGGACAAATCGGACTCCAGCCACTTCAACCTGCCTCTCTCACACCTGACACTTCCGATCACCGGCAACTTTGGTACCCCTACAGTTGACACACACCACTTTATCCACCGAAACTACACAATCCTCTGTCCCATGCCTTCCTGCACACTTGCCACATCTTGCAATCTCCCTCCTACACACTGCTGCAACATGACCATAAACGTTAACCCGGAAACAGAGCAGTGGATTTGGCACACAAGCTCTAACAGGATAACGGATGTATCCTAACATGACTTTGTCTGGTAGAGACTGACTCAAAACTCAGAAGAACTGACAGTGACTCCTGTTTCACCACGTTAGAGAGAGGGAGGGAGGGAGGGGTGTCAGTCTAGAGAGAGGGAGAGGGAGGGAGGGAGGGGTGTCAGTCTAGAGAGAGGGAGAGGGAGGGAGGGGTGTCAGTCTAGAGAGAGAGGGAGGGAGGGGTGTCAGTCTAGGGATTGAGGGAGGGGTGTCAGTCTAGAGAGAGAGGGAGAGACAGAGCGAGGGGTGACGCACCAAACGGCAGGCGGAACACACACCAGGAATCTTCAACTTCAATTGCTCCACCTCCACACATAACGCTACCCCATAAAAATCACTCCATTCAATGGTGTCCTGTTCCTAAGAGCAAGGCAAGAAACAGATCTTGACCCAAGTTGCGCCCACTCCCTTGAAAGTTGTGGTTCAGGTAGGCTATGTACCAATTTCAGGTTCAGGTAGGCTATGTACCAAGGTTGGTGACACCCCTCCCTCACTCCCTAGACTGACACTCCTCCCTCTCTCTCTAGACTGACACCCCTCCCTCTCTCTCTAGACTGACACCCCTCCCGCTCTCTCTAGACTGACACCCTTAGCCTCTCTCCCTCTCTCTCTAGACTGACACTCCTCCCTCTCTCTAGACTGACACTCCTCCCTCTCTCGACTGACACCCCTCCCTCCCTCCCTCTCTCTAGACTGACACCCCTCCCTCCCTCCCTCTCTAGACTGACACCCCTTCCTCCCCCTCTCTCTCTCTAGACTGACACCCCTCGCTCTGTCTCTCCCTCTCTCTCTAGACTGACACCCCTCCCTCCCTCCCTCTCTAGACTGACACCCCTCCCTCCCTCCCTCCCTCTAGACTGACACACCTCCCTCCCTCCCTCTCTCTAGACTGACACCCCTCCCTCCCTCCCTCTCTCTAGACTGACACCCCTCCCTCCCTCTCTAGACTGACACCCCTCCCTCCCTCCCTCCCTCTCTAGACTGACACCCCTCCCTCCCTCTCCCTCTAGACTGACACACCTCCCTCACTCTCTAGACTGACACCCCTCCCTCCCTCTCTAGACTGACACAAGTCCTTTCCCATTATTGATGTGTGTTCTATTAACGATCTGTGTTGATTGTTGTGTGTGTTTTAGTGTTATCTTGTCCATAAACTGCTTAGTGTAAGGAAACCAGTATGTCATTTTGTTTTTAGGGGGAACTAACTTTTTTTTAAACTACAACTTTGTTGATTGTAATTGTGTGTTATCATCATCTGATGGCTCATATAAATGGTTACTAATGTCTTTTCCACAGCAGTACAAGTGAAAAAGAAAAAAAATCTGTACAAATGTTTCATTGATATCGACTGTATGCAGATATGACCTGTATTTACTGTCTGATGTTCCCGTTCATACAGGAGACGTGACTATTGTGGATCCCCTGGGGAGCCTCAACAACATCATGAAGCTGACTAGGCAGAGAAGAGTCTCTCGATTCCCACGAGGACCAGTATGAAATATGGTGAAAAATGTATGCGCTCACTACTAAGTCACTTTGGATAAGAGCGTCTGCTAAATGACTTAAGTGTAGATTGTAAGCCTGACCTCTGCTCTGTCTGTGGGGAAATGCTTTGCTCAATCAACCCATCTTAAAGTACACCAGCGCATACAAGAGAGAAGACATAAGGTTGCCATAGACACAATTAAAAAAACACGTGAATTTTGTAATGATTTGGGGGTGAAGGGGGCCCACTAGGTACTTACACATCCATAAATCACTCACAGTCCTCGTCTTATTTAATGTAAGCCGGCTGAAATGTATACATATACACAATGTCAGTCCGGAGTTCACGCCAGTCAAACTCAATCAAGCCCAGATAAAGTATTTGAAATGATTTCAGTCACAATGTACACAATGTTAATTAATAATGTAATACTAAGTATGTTTAAACAATGTAAAATACAAATAAAAGCTTGTTCATCACAGAATGGCTATCAGTAATTATGAGCTGTCTTTTGCCATGTGATTTCATTCTTTAATTGTGTCTTCATGTATGTGTGTATGTGCAGACATGCATGTTTGTGTGTGTAGTTGCGTGTACATGCAGGTGTGGTGCAATGCATACATATGTGTGCGTGTTCTCTGATATATACAGGGAACTGCCAAAAGAGAAGGAAACACTACATTTGGCAAGTAGGTGCTTCCGCAGGTGTGCTTTTCTGAGTTAATTAACACCATATAAAAATGACCATTATTTTGGCTACAAGAGTTCTCTTTGACTTTGATAGAGGGGTCTCCAAGGAGCACGGGGGGGGGGGGGGGTTAAAGTGTGTGTGTCAGTCAACAGATCACAACAGAATTTAACACTTATGGGAGATTCTGGAGTGGCGCCTGAGAGAGGGGTTTTCCCACAAACATCAACAAAACACAAATGATGTCATTTCTCGTGGAAGAACGGTGTCGCGTCCCTCCAATAGAATTCCAGACATTTGTAGAATCTGTGCCAAGGAGCAGTGAAGATGTTCTGGTGGCCACAAAGCCTCGTGTTGGTGCTTCCTCTATTATACCTGTATATGTACTACTACTGTTCTCTACAATGTATATAACAACATATTTATACAAACATATAGAGCTGACTGTAGCCTAGGGCTTTAACATGCCCTAGACCGAGGATGTAGCCTAGGGCTTTAACATGCCCTAGACCGAGGCTGTAGCCTAGGGCTTTAACATGCCCTAGACCGAGGATGTAGCCTAGGGCTTTAACATGCCCTAGACCGAGGCTGTAGCCTAGGGCTTTAACATGCCCTAGACCGAGGCTGTAGCCTAGGGCTTTAACATGCCCTAGACCGAGGCTGTAGCCTAGGGCTTTAACATGTCCTAGACCGAGGCTGTAGCCTAGGGCTTTAACATGCCCTAGACCGAGGCTGTAGCCTAGGGCTTTAACATGCCCTAGACCGAGGCTGTAGCCTAGGGCTTTAACATGCCCTAGACCGAGGCTGTAGCCTAGGGCTTTAACATGCCCTAGACCGAGGCTGTAGCCTAGGGCTTTAACATGCCCTAGACCGAGGCTGTAGCCTAGGGCTTTAACATGCCCTAGACCGAGGCTGTAGCCTAGGGCTTTAACATGCCCTAGACCGAGGCTGTAGCCTAGGGCTTTAACATGCCCTAGACCGAGGCTGTAGCCTAGGGCTTTAACATGCCCTAGACCGAGGCTGTAGCCTAGGGCTTTAACATGCCCTAGACCGAGGCTACACAGGTTACCTACAACATCATTTCACTTGTGACCTATAAAAACACATTTCAGATAAGACATGTCTTTTCATTTAATTACGCCTTTAAAACTTCACATTTATTCCTGGTTAGTTTCATTGATAAAGATTTATGTCTCGCAATAAAAATGAATTTATCTCAAATGCTCACATGAGATCTGCACGAAGATTTAAGTTACCATGGAAACATATTTAGTCCTAAATATTCTGAAATAACTTAACCATAATTGGTAAAGGGATATCAGGACTTGAAATTGGCACGGTGGAATTGACTCCTGCTTTACTGTGACTGGGAGCATTGGGGTGTTCCAGAGACCAGGATCCTTAACTTATCTCTTCTCTCTTAAATCAGGGGTTTATTTTGAAACCTAAACATGAATATGTGTTGCTGGTTTCAAGTTAATGACTCCATGCCAATTTCAAGTCTAAATTTGTCCCAAAAAATTATACTTAAGAATATTTAGGACAGTACCTCAATGAATCTGCCATCTGGAACAGCCCCCAGGGAAGGGGTGAGTGTAGGGTGAAGTTGCTCCTAGATGCTGATCTTGTAGCATTTTCGCCAATAATGGTTAATAATAGGATTTGGGGAGGAGAACCTGATCCTACACCTGTCTGGTGTGTATGTATAAAACACAACACTGTGATTTCAGACAATTTAAAGCCACAAATCCTTGTTTTGTGATTCAGTCCAATGCGGAGGAAACATAACCACTCTCAAAAACCGTAGTAACCACTCTCAAAAACCATAGTAACCACTCTCAAAACTCACAGTAACCATTCTCAAAAACCACAGTAACCACTCTCAAAACTCACAGTAACCACTCTCAAAACTCACAGTAACCACTCTCAAAACTCACAGTAACCACTCTCAAAACTCACAGTAACCACTCTCAAAACTCACAGTAACCACTCTCAAAACTCACAGTAACCACTCTCAAAACTCACAGTAACCACTCTCAAAACTCACAGTAACCACTCTCAAAACTCACAGTAACCACTCTCAAAACTCACAGTAACCACTCTCAAAACTCACAGTAACCACTCTCAAAACTCACAGTACCACTCTCAAAACTCACAGTAACCACTCTCAAACTCACAGTAACCACTCTCAAACTCACAGTAACCACTCTCAAAACTCACAGTAACCACTCTCAAAACTCACAGTAACCACTCTCAAAACTCACAGTAACCACTCTCAAAACTCACAGTAACCACTCTCAAAACTCACAGTAACCACTCTCAAACTCACAGTAACCACTCTCAAAACTCACAGTAACCACTCTCAAAACTCACAGTAACCACTCTCTGCTCCCAATTCCTCTGGGTGGAAAGGAAATGAGGGATAACTAGCCAGTTGCACCACTAAATGCCTTCAAGCCCTCTGAATCACAGAGGTGCGGCGGGCTGCCTTAATCCACGTCATATGTGCCCAGGGAGCAGTTGTTGTTGGGTACTAACTGGCTAGCTCAAGGGCAGAACAGCTAATTTTTTTCCTAACCTTTGCCGACTCAGGGATTCAAACCAGCGATCTTTCTGTTACCGGTCAAACGCACTTAACCGCTAGGCTACCTGTCGCCTCTGGGTTTGTCTGCGTGTGTGAGTGTTTGTGTCTCTCTCTCTCTGGGGGTTAGATTGTAAGTAAAACAACAAATTGATGTATTCTGTAGGTTAAACAAAGTTCTCTATTCATAGACAGAGCTGGAATCGTTCTGAGGACATTCAGCACAGAGTACATCACCTGCAGGATGTCAATGTCTTTTCTTATGTTTCAACATGGCTACTAAATAGGTGAATGTCTTCCTGCATATATCACAGCTGTAAGGCTTCTCTCCAGTGTGAGTGCGCTTGTGTACAGCCAGTGCGTCGGTTCGGGAAAACCTCTTCCCGCACTGATCACAGGCGTGAGGCTTCTCTCCAGTATGAGTTCTCTTGTGTGCAGCCAGGTTTTGTGACCGACTAAAGCTCTTCCCACAGACAAAGCATGGGTAAGGTTTCTCCCCGGTGTGGGTTCGCTGGTGAATCACCAAAGAATTGTACTGAGAAAATCTCTTTCCACATTGATCACAGACGTAAGGCAGCTCGCCGGTGTGCACACGCTGGTGTGTTGTTAAACCTTGGCGGAATATGAAGCTCCTGCCACAGTCGGTGCAGTGGTACGGTTTCACTCCTTGGTGTATCTTCATGTGCGTTTTAAAGTTGCTTGGATGGTTGAAGGTCTTCCCGCACAGGTCGCAGACAATGGACTTCTCTTTACTGTGCCTTTTCTGGTGTTTCTTCAGATAAATCGGATGAGAGAAACAATGCCCACACTCAGAGCAGCGATAAGTTCTCTCTCCCCGGTCATGGGTCAGCTGGTGAAATTTAAGATTACCTTTTGTAGTAAAACACGCTCCACATTTAGAGCAGTGGAAGGGCCTTTCGTCAGAGGGCTTGTGTTTATGTTTGTGTGCTTTCAGTAACTGGCGTGAATGAACCGCATTCCGCAGACGGAACATTGGAATGGTTTTTCTTCAGTATGCATTCTCATATGGAAATTAAAGGACGCCGAAATACAAAACTTCTTCTCGCAGTAGGAGCATTGGTAAGGCCTTTCTGCAGCAGGCATGTGTGTTTGCTCGTGGGCTTTCAGAGTGGACTTCTGAGCAAAACTTTTCTTGCACTTGGAGCATTGGAATGGTTTCTCTCCTGTGTGTTTTCTTTGATGGTTTTTGAAGGTTGATAAAAAACTGTAGCTCTTCCCGCAGTCAGAGCAGTGGTAAGACCTTTCTGCGGGAGGCTCATGTACCGTTTTCTCATGTATTTTTCGATAGTGGTTGTTTGCAAAACCTTTCCCACACTTGGAGCATTGGAATAGTTTATTTTCGGTGTGGGTGCTTTGATGGATTTTCAAGCTTGATAAAACACTGAAACTCTTTCCGCAGTCAGAGCAGTGGTGAGGTTTCTTCCCAGTGTGCATCTGCTGGTGAATCTTAAGAGTCATTTTTTGACTGAAAGTATCCCCACACTGTGAGCAGCGGTAAGGTTTCTCTCTTGTATGGATTCTTCTGTGCATTTTGAGTGTTGCTGGACAGCCGAATGTCTTCCCACACTCAGAGCAGCAGTGATGTGGTTCTTCCCTGTATGTCTCTGCGGTTGTTTATTGAGGTGTTTTGATGTGGGGAGACTCCAGTCTGTGTTGTCAGCATGAGGTTGTTGTTGAGGCTCCCAGAAGATCCATGGTTTCCACGTCTCTCTCCTGTGTGAAAGAGACGAACAGTGAATACAGTTTGTCCAACAGAAGAAAGTGACATCATACTGAGGTATTACAGTCCCTTCCAAAAGTATTCACACCCCTTGATTTTTTTCCACGTTGGTTGTGTTACAGCCTGAATTTGCACACATATT
>NW_022264301.1:0-31219 GCF_002021735.2 Oncorhynchus kisutch | reverse complement strand
GAAAAGGGGCCGTCTCATCATGTTTGTGCTCACCTGGGCGTGCCTACTGACTGTGCATAAATTACCATAAAACAACCAATTCTGATTTAGAAGACTAAATCTCATTGTTAGCTTTCAAAGTATTCTTAAACTTATTCATTCATCTTATACAACATTCAGATGTAAAGCTGACAGCTGGAAATTACACTTTAAGAGATAGAGTTATGTGTGTTTCCTGTCCTTCACATGAGCACCAAATTAAACACACTCCTCATGACTGTCCCTTAAGTGTCCACGGACCATTCCCACACTCTCAAAAAATATAAATATTGTTTAATTCTCCCATTTGGGGATCAGGAGTTTTTTATTTACATTTGCTTCTACTTACACTTGTATGTTGACTTCTCCATATTAATGTTGGTTTTAAGTTTTGGCTGACTTTGCTAAGCGGATCACCATCGCAAATTTAATTATGGGGCTAATTGTACATTCACAAACTCGAATTTACAATTGTAAGTGAAACTCGGCAAAAACAGAGGTGATTATGAAATTAAATATTTCGTCAGAACATGTATTATGCTGTGAAGATCCCCACAATGCATTTCAAATGTAAGGCATTGAAAGCATTCTATATTGGCAGTCTGTAAATGTATTTACAAAATTCAACATGGCTGTCTATTCAGATACCTTAGGAAGGTTGTGTAAATACAGAGAGAAGAGTAAGATTAGAGTAAAATATACATACTTGTAGCACATTCATATTGTACCATGTATTGTTAAATTCGTACATTTAAATTTCAGTAACTATTTAGTAATTGAGCCTTGTTCTTCATCAGTTCATTAAATAATAGGTCTTAGATTAAGTGGTGGTCAAATGTAAAAGTGTCCAGGTGTTTTTTTTCTCACGCTCTCTGACCTTAAGGCTTAGTGCCAACTAGTTACGTTTAAATGGACACTACCACAGCATATGCAATATGTGTTGGTTGTATGTCCACTTTCAGTACAACATGAATACGTCTTAACTGTCATTCATATGTGTTCTGATAATCACTACCTCTGGTGTGTAGTATACAAAACATTAGGAACAGCATTGGACTAGTAACCAAAAGGTTTCAAGATCGAATCCCAGAGTTGACAAGGTAAACATCTGTCATTCTGCCCCTGAACAAGGCAGTTTGCCATTATTTTTGTAGGTTAATGCAGCTGAGGTGAAGTGCATGGTGAGGATGGTTTGAAAAAGGCTCCTAGGGGCAGGGCTGAAGTTGTGTAAAGCTAGAAAAAAGCCATTCATCAATGAGAAGCAAAGAAGTGCCAGGCTGAGGTTTTCAAAAGACCATAGTACAGGACTGGAGTAAGGTCATCTTCTCCGATGAGTCCAATTTTCAGCTTTGCCCAACACCTGGTCGTCTAATGGTTAGACGTAGACCTGGAAAGGCCTACAAGCCAGTGTCTCGCACCCACTGTGAAATTTCGTGGAGGATGGAATCGGGCAGATTTATCTTTGTGAAGGACGCATGAATCAAGCCACGTACAAGGTTGTCCTGGACGAAAACTTGCTTCCTTCTGCTCTGACAATGTTCACCAACTCTGAGGATTGGTTTTTCCAGTAGGACAATGATCCATGCCACACAGTCAAGTCAATCAAGGTGTGGATGGAGGACCACCAGATCAAGACCCTGTCACGGCCAGCCCAGTCTCCAGACCTGAACCCCATTGAAAACGTCTGGAATGTGATCAAGAGGAAGATGGATGGTCACAAGCCATCAAACAAAGCCAAGCTGCTTGGATTTTTGAGCCAGGATGGCATAAAGTCACCCAACACCAACGTAAAAGACTGGTGACCAAGACGCATGAAAGCTGTGATTGAAAATCAGGGTTATTCCTCCAAATAATGATTTAAGAACTCTTCCTAAGTTAAAATATTAGTATTAAGGGCCTCCCGGGTGGCGCAGTGGTTAAGGGCCCAGGCTCTGTCGTAACCGGCCGCGACCGGGAGGTCCGTGGGGCGATGCACAATTGGCCTAGCGTCGCCCGGGTTAGGGAGGGCTTGGTTGGTAGGGGTGTCCTTGTCTCATCGCGCACCAGCGACTCCTGTGGCGGGCTGGGCGCAGTGTGCGCTAACCAAGGTGGCCAGGTGCACAGTGTTTCCTCCAGCGCACTGGTGCGGCTGGCTTCCGGGTTGGATGCGCGCTGTGTTAAAGAAGCAGTGCGGCTTGGTTGGGTTGTGTATCGGAGGACACATGACTTTCAACCTTCGTCTCTCCCGAGCACGTACGGGAGTTGTAGAGATGAGACAAGATAGTAGCTACTACAACAATTGGATACCACAAAATTGGGGAGAAAAAGGGGTAAAATTCACATTTTTTTTAACCAAAAATAATAATATAGATATTAGTATTATTCGAGGTCTGACAACACCGCATCTGTTTTTGTTATTTTGATCAGTTGTAATTTTCTGCAAATAAATGCTCTAAATGACAAATTTTTTATTTGGAATTTGGGAGAAATGTCAGTTTATAGAATAAAACAAAAATGTTCATTTTACCCAAACGCATACCTATAAATAGTAAACCCAGAGAAACGGATCATTTTGCAGTGGTCTCTTAAGTTAATGTTATCCAAATCTGTGTATATACACACTCACACATATATTATATATACATACAATATTGATGGAAATGTTTCCCCCAGAAAGCAATGGATCGTAATGAGAATCAAAAGAGCTTTAAGACGCAGCCCTTATGTGGTAAATATACAATACATGTCTGTTTTGTCCTGTTTTTGTTATATTATCACCTTTTAAATTGAGTGATGTGTTGACGGATGAATCCAATGAGGGTAAACACCCCTGATTCTGTGATGTGGCCAACCGACAAGGTGTACAGAAGAACAAAACCTGTAAGTCATTTCAAACTGAAATCAGTAACATATGCACATTAGTTATACATTCTGCAATGAGCAAAGCAGTGTTTAGTTCATTCTTTACTGTTTATAGCCAATCATTGTGAGCTGTGGGCAGGACCAGACATCTAGGGACGGATGGAACATCAATCCAGAGCCTCTTAGCCAGGTCATCTCTGCTGTTCCATTAGACACAACAGTTAGATCAATCTGTTGATTCATATGGCCATTTTGGTTGGCTTGGTTGAATTGACAATCATCCATTCGAGATGCTAAAGAATCTTATTCTATGGAAGGTCTTTAGCCCCACCCCTAATGTTATGAGAGTTGCATTTATTGCATTTTCAGTTACCCATGTATTACTTACTACTTGTACAACCATGTTGAATTGCCTACATATTCTACATGTCCTTGAGGGTCAATGCCAGTGTATTCTATGGCTGCCATAAATACATGCCTTTCTCTGTCTCCTCAGTCTGGAAGGGTGAATCGGCTGATAGAGAGAAAATATCATGACGTGATCTCATCCTCCAGTTCTGATGACTTTTCCATCTACTCCTTCACTGACTGTGAATCTGAGGTAAAAGAGTTGTACCCTACTGTACATGTCTGTTGAGTGACATCACTGTGAGGAGGATGGTCTCTGACATGTTGACTCTGATACACAGTGTGATGATGAGGATCATGAAAAGAGGACACCACCAATGAAAGTTGAGGATGGAAAAGTGACAAAGTTTGAAGTGAGGGAAATGGACGAGGATGATGACCTGTCTGTCTCCTCCCCCCCACTTACACACGCACATGTTTGAGTAACTCTTTCACTGAATGTGGAGAATGGACTATGACCAGCTAGCTCTCTTGACACACAGCTTGATGATGGCAATGACGCCTTTACTGAGGACAGTCCAGAGCCTCCAAAGGAACCACAAGGACCACTGAAGGACCATCGACTGGTAGGCATCTCTTAAATTTGTGTGTGTGCGCGTGTCACATCTCAGTGTTTTGACCCTATATCTGTTGAGATTATTGTGGCCACGCCCAACATCCTCCTCTCTGCCTCTGAGTGACCTGAAGAAGGTGTCACGCCAGATGGAGGTGGTCCCCACTGTCCGGCCCTGCAGGCAGCAGCTGGACAAGAAGACACAGTGGACCAACACCAACGAGGAGAGTCTGAGGAGGATCAAAGAGAACCTGACCTCAAAAGAACTCAACCTGGAGGAAGGTCTGAAGACGCACAATGATGGTCAGGACATCAACCAAGAGGCAGAAGAAGAATGAGGGATGCTGTAGAGGATGGATTGCAAAGTGGATGGGGAGGAGGAAGGAGAGACTGAGGGATGAAGACGTGGCTAGGGAGGTCAAGAGGATGGGCGAGCAGGTGAGGGCACTGATCCAAGAGATGAAGAGAAACTGCAGTAATGGTGATCCTAAGGCAGTAGACCTGGACAGTTGGCTGAATGACTTTGAGGTTGAAAGTGGCATTCAAGAAATGCACAGGAGAGATGGCCGAAAATATAGACAGCATGGCAGAAATGCAGACCAGTATAGCCGAGAACAGGCTCCTCAAGTCATAAAAAAATACCTATGTCCAGAGCTTTTTGTAAGTTACTCCTACTTATTGAGTGTAGTCAAGGTCCTAAACGATCTTAACCGCCATTGATAAGAAACATTACTGTGCAGCCATATTCATTGATCTGGCCAAGTCTTTCGACTCTGTCAATCACCACATCTTCATCGGCAGACTCGACAGCCTTGGTTTCTCAAATGATTGCCTCGCCTGGATCACCAACTACTTCTCTGATAGAGTTCAATGTGTCAAATCGGAGGGTCTGCTGTCCGGACCTCTGGCAGTCTCTATGGGGGTGCCACAGGGTTCAATTCTTGGACCGACTCTCTTCTCTGTATACATCAATGATGTCGCTCTCGCTGCTGGTGAGTCTCTGATCCACCTCTACGCAGACGACACCATTCTGTATATTTCTGGCACCTTCTTTGGAAACTGTGTTAACAACCCTCCAGGCAAGCTTCAATGCCATACAACTCTTCCTTTGTGGCCTCCAATTGCTCTTAAATAGAAGTAAAACTAAATGCATGCTCTTCAACCGATTGCTGCCTGCACCTGTCCAACATCACTACTCTGGATGGCTCCGGCTTAGAATACGTGGACAACTACAAATACCTAGGTGTCTGGTTAGAATGTAAACATCCTTCACTCATGCTGCCAAACACACCCTTGTAAAACTGACCATCCTACCAATCCTCGACTTTGGCAATGTCATTTACAAAATAGCCTCCAATACCCTACTCAACAAATTGGATGCAGTCTTATCACAGTCCCATCGGTTTTGTCACCAAAGCCCCATATACTACCCACCATTGCGACCTGTATGCTCTTCTCGTTGGTTGGCCCTTGCTTCATACTCGTCGCCAAACCCACTGGCTCCATGTCATCTACAAGACCCTGCTAGGTAAAGTCCCCCCTTATCTCAGCTCGATGGTCACCATAGCATCACCCACCTGTAGCACGCGCTCCAGCAGGAAAATCTTTCTTTGGCCGCCTCTCCTTCCAGTTCTCTGCTGCCAATGACTGGAACGAACTACAAAAATCTCTGAAACTGGAAACACTTATCTCCCTCACTAGCTTTAAGCAACAACTGTCAGAGCAGCTCACAGATTACTGCACCTGTACATAGCCCACCTATAATTTAGCCCAAACAACTACCTCTTTCCCTACTGTATTTTTTATTTTATTTAGCTCCTTTGCACCCCATTATTTTTTATTTCTACTTTGCACATTCTTCCACTGCAAATCTACCATTCCAGTGTTTTACTTGCTATATTGTATTTACTTTGCCACCATGGCCTTTTTTGCCTTTACCTCCCTTATCTCACCTCATTTGCTCACATCGTATATAGACTTGTTTATACTGTATTATTGACTGTATGTTTGTTTTACTCCAAGTGTAACTCTGTCGTTGTATGTGTCGAACTGCTTTGCTTTATCTTGGCCAGGTCGCAATTGTAAATGAGAACTTGTTCTCAACTTGCCTACCTGGTTAAATAAAGGTGAAATAAATAAATAAAATAAAGACCATATTCAAATGAAAACAAAAATAGAAAACGGGTTTCCCATCTCAAGAGATTAAATAAAAAAATGACTACAATAAGTGCCTATTAAGTAAAGGCTGACCATAACAGGGTTATATTTTTTTATATATAAATATTTTTCTTTGAACCCCTTTATCTCCCCAATTTTTGTGGTATCCAATTGATGGTTACAGTCTTGTCTCATTGCTGCAACTCCCTACGGACTCGGGAGAGGCGAAGGTAGAGCGCCATGCGTTCTCCACGAAACACAACCCTGACAAGCTGCACTGCTTCCTGACACAATGCCCGCTTAACCCGGAAGCCAGCCACACCAATGTGTTGGAGGAAACACCGTACACCTGGCGACCGTGTCAGCATGCATGCGCCCGGCCCGCAACAGGAGTTGCTAGAGCGCAATGGGACAAGGACATCCCTGCCAGACAAACCCTCCCCTAACCAGGACGACGCTGGGACAATTGTGCGCCAACCGATGGGTCTCCGGGTCGCAGCCGGCTGCGACAGAGCCTGGACTCGGACCAGGATCTATAGCGGCACAGCTAGCAACTGCGATGCAGTGCCTAAGACCACTGCGCCACTCGGGAGGCAGGGTTTCGTATTACATCATGCATAAATTCCTTGTGACAAGGGGAATGGAAGCCTTTGAATTGGACGTTTCAGACAAAAAATGAAATTGCAAAAAAATGTCTAGCCCCTTTATCTATTGGTAACAGGGTTGACGTATTATGCTCGACACACTAAGTTTTCCACCACAAAACAGAACTAGCTCACGAGCGCAACGAGCACCTGCATTTTGGAGCTATGTCTAAAAAGCTTTTTGTCTTTTACAACTCTCCCATTCACCTATAGCCTGCTAGCCTTTTACCGGCTGCGGAGAGCCTTTTCTGTTTGCATTTTGTTGTGCACCAGGTTTTCATGTCTTTCCATGTTCTGTTTGTGAGAGCTGGCTCTGACCCATAACAGTCAATCCTCTTTGCCGGGAACCTTCTTTAGCACTTTACATTTTCCCAAATGCTTCCAAACTGATGCTTTCTCACAGCTGCTCTTAGTCTTGGGTTGAGAAGTCATTCTCCAAACCTAATCGCAAACAAAGAAAAGATTAAACCACATGACGGTCCAACACAATAGGGGAGGGGGGCATAGGGAAGGTAAGGGAGAGGAGATAAAAAGAAAAGACTTCCTCCGTGTCAGGTAAGCAGTCTCGAAGTGTACACTCACCAACTTACCGGACTGAGTGAGTTCTGTACATCCCTCGCTGTCCTCTGTTCCTGCGTCCAAGTCTTCTTGGGCCTCTTTCTGGTGTCTGTCTTGACCCTTTAGTTCTCAGTTCTTTCCCAGGCTTGCCTGAAAAACACAAAACGATGGAACATACATAAGATTAACAACAAATCCACATATTAGCAAGCAATGACATTACATTTTTGCTAAGCCTGGTAAGTTTGACGGTAGACTGCGGATGTTCCCTTGCTTACGAAAGCAGCCGGTGTCTACCGTCTCAGAATTACCAGGCTGAGTGAGTTCTGAACACCTGTCACTCGAGCTTTCACTGTCAGGTTCATACTCACTGATGCAGCCGGTGTCACTCAGCTGGTGTTTTGTATAATATTTGTACAACAGCCGATGAAACTATGAATTTTTTTTATCAGTGTAACTTCCTGATAGTTGCTGATTGAAAATACAATCTACATAAGACATTCTAAATCCACAGGTTTTGTATTGGTGGAGTTTTGGCTTGCTTGGTGACATCACCAGGTGGTCTAAGTTAATAGACCAATTACAAAGAGTTTGAAATCTCTCTGCCATTAACAGCTCATTTTGAGGCTACATTTCCCTCCCATTAGTGGATTGATCCATGTTTAACCATGTTTTGAGGCTATAGAGTGTTTGTTTACATGTACTTTGTTAACCCACATTGAAGTAAAACAAGCTTATATGCTGAGTTCTGATGGGGTACAACTGTTGAACTAAGCTCATGAGGCATTTATAAGTTATATTCTTCAAGAATCAATGGGTATATATCATTCAATTGCAGGTTCAAAAATGGATTTTGCAACTGCCGATTGCAACTTTAAAATGCAGGAAATGAGGAGGTGGTTGACGGTTGGCTACATACCTTGGCACGAGAGATTCCTGCTTTTAGATTACAATTTTAAAATAATTCATTAATAAATGTATAGTATGACAGCAACAACTGTCTCTCCAAATCAAATCTTCCCTTCTAGCACCGCACTGTCTCTGCCAGTCCTGCAGCAAATAAAACATGTTTTCACAAAAAAAGAAATGTAATTGGACCATCCGGATATCCATATTTGAATAGTGAAATATTCCAAATGCCTTTCCCTAGCTGCCATTTCAAAATACAATCACCCACCTCTAAACAAAATGTCTCACATTGTGACTTGCGCAAATAACTCGGCATGTCACAGGAAAGCAACCGAGCTAGGACAACATTTGTATTACAATGTAGGTAGCTACCAGTAGCTAGTTTAACATTACTCCTATGGAGTTATTTAACATTATGCACAACACAACATTCTTCCATATGAGAACATCTAAGACATCATAGCAAAGATAAGCAATGCAATAATAATCCATTCCGAAATGTATTAATGTCTACTCCAGCAACCTTTAGCAGCTAGCTGGCTAATTAACCAGTATAGCCAGGAAAAATGGCTCGCTAGCTAACAAAATGCTACAACAGAGCTAATACTTTTCCATGCATCGACGAAATGTAGCCCGCTACAGCTACATTGGCCGAGTTATTGTTGAATAATAACGAAGCTAGGTAAATTCATTTAAAATAATATCGCTAGTAACTGCAAAATACTTACAGCTAAAATACACTGCTGTTTTCTTTATGAGCATGGTGAACTGAGGAAGCCGCATCCACGTGTAGTGTTGTGGGGGAGGGGACAAGTTCCCCAAATAGACCCTGGCTTTGGATCAGGTTTGAATTCCCCCCGCTAATGGTCCTTGTTAGGTTTGGGGAGGGGAAGCTGATTCTAGATCTGTATCTAGGGGAAACTTCGCCGCAGCACATGCAAAGAAAGAGAGTTGGGGAGAGTTGGGGAGAAGGGGAGGAGAGAGAGCGTCGCTCTCAGGATTGACAGATCATGTTCAAAATATACCAGTAAGAAATTGGTTTCAGAATGTAATATATTACCTTTAGCAGTTCAAATGTTTTCATTTGACCCATTTCATTAGTCTTTGTTGATTGATTGCTGATATCTAGTTTCACAGAAAAGATGGTGTTGATGAAGAGCATCCATCCATGTATAGACATATAGTTCATACTGGTGGTCCTACCCATTATCCACTTCACTCCATTAACCCTAAACTTGCTGCTCACATGGTGGTTTGTCTAAATGTATTTGACTTTAGGTTAGTTAAGGTTAAGAAGGTAAAGATTGTGTTTTGCTGTGTTGGGAGCACTAAGTGGCAATGCTGCCTCACCCAGATCACACATTACCCTATATACGTATATATTGTAGCAAGCTTAACCCAACACTTACCACCTTCTGATCTCTTGGTGTAATGAATAAAGGTGTTGGCTTGCTAGTCGCTGGACTGGGGTTCGAGTCCCAGTTGGAGCTACCCCCAAGTTTGTTACACTGGTATCAGAAGTGGGATAGTGCCTGTGAAGCCATCAAAGATGTGTGTACACGTGAGAGACTTGCTATAAAGAAGTGTGGCGGCATGCTCTCCCCAAGGAAGGAGATCTCAGCTGACTCACATTCTGGAGCAACTTTAATCCAACACCGAGTGAACACATCGAGAGGTTTGGACATATTGGAGTAGCACTTAAGGTGTTGGCTTGACAGTTGATGGACCCAGGTACAAAACCTGTTTTGGGGAGACCGCCTGAATTTACAACAATATATTTGTTTGCCTATGGCAGTCCTTCTAGAATAGTGGGGCACGCCGCCCTGGGGGGGCTCGGAGCAATGCCAGGGGGAGCGTGTGATCCCGGGGAACATGCTTTTTTTTGCTGCAGGGAGTAGGTTTTTTTTGCACTGAACAAGAGCACACAGTACAGAGCAGGAGATATGAAGTGCAGATAACAAACCCTTAAGAGACACCATGGAAAAATATTTAACAGGGATGAAAGGAAAGGCGGAGAGAGACGGAGATAATGAGACAAACGTAAGTCTCCCGAAAGCTAAGACGAAGCGTATGTAGCGCTTGGCTTCACTGTGACTACAGTGGGAGACGAGGAAAGACCGGTATGTTTACTGTGTATAAAAATGTTGGCAGCGGACAGCATGAAGCCAAATAAATGAAGGCGTCACTTAAAGACATTACACCCCAATCAAGCCGCTTGAGTTTTTTCAGCGAAAACGTGCCGAATATTGCCAACAATCGTCCCGCTTTGTGAATGCTACTTCAGTAAACCAGTGAGCACTGTTAGCATCATATAAGGTGGCATACCAAATTGCACAGTGCAAAAAAAAACACTCCATAGCAGAGGAGCTGATACTGCCTGCAGCATTAGACATGGTCTCTGTCATGCTGGATGACGCAAGTGCTGCAAAAATAAAAACTATCCCTCTGTCCAATGACACTGTCGCCAGACGTATAAATGACATTGCTAACGATCTTAAAGAACAGCTGGTAGATAAACTCAAAGACAAACGTTTTGCCTTACAGTTCGATGAAGCAACTGACAGCAACAAAGACTGGTTGTTTATCGCTTATGTACGTTTTGACATGACAAACTCCCTGTGAGAGGATCTACTTTTTTGTAAATATGTCAGAGACAGAGCCACAGCTGAAGAGCTATTCAAAATGCTGGACTGCTTCCTGACTGAGAATGGGCTAAAGTGGGAGAACTGCATTGGTGTTTGCAGTGATGGTGCACAGACCATGGCAGGGATGAGAAAAGGACTTCGGGCACTCATCAAGAAGGCCTCACCTAATGCTGAGTGGACACACTGTGTTATACACAGAGAAGCACTGGCATCAAGGCACCTTTCCTCTGAATTAAGTGAGGTTATGACTGACATTGTATGTGTAGTCAATTTTATAAAGACCAGACCACTAAAAACAAGAGTCTTCTCCGCTATCTGTGAGGAGATGGGAGCTGAACATCAAGCTGTGCTGTTTCACAGTGAAGCAAGGTGGCTGTCACGAGGAAAAGTCTTGTCCAGAGTTTTTGAGCTCAGAGAGCAGATAAGAATGTTTTCGGAGCAGGAGCACAAGTATGACCTCGCAGAAAAATTTAGTGATGAGAACTTCCTGGCAAAACTGGCCTACCTGAGTGACATATTTTGAAAACTAAATGAACTAAATCTACAGCTTCAAGGGAAAGATACACACCTCCCTCAGGTCACAGACAAGATCAGTTCTTTCACTCGAAAGCTTGCAATGTGGGGCAGGCAACTTGATGAAGGAAATACTGATTCATTCGAGAACCTGCATGAATTTGTTGACACTACTGACTATGATGCCACCTCAGTGATTCCATATATTAAGGAGCATATTTCATCACTGATGGGATTCTTTAAAAAGTACTTCCCTGAAAACAGTTCCCAATATGACTTGGTGAGAGATCCTTTCAATGCACCAGCTCCAACTGGTTTCAGCTCTGCAGAGGAGGACCAGTTCATTGATATGACGTCTGACTCCACATTGAGACTGAGGTTCACATCACAGACACTGAGTGAATTCTGGCTGAGTGTAGAGAGGCAGTATCCACTCTTAGGGCAGAGGGCAATGGGCATTCTTCTTCCTTTTGCAACATCTTATCTTTGTGAGACTGGCTTCTCTGCTGTTGCTGCACTGAAGACCAAGTAAAGGTCCCAGCTAAACATTGAGCAGGAGCTGAGAGTTCTAGTATCATGCTTCAAACCCCGCTTCGAAAAGCTGTGCTCTGCAAAACGTGCTCTTTGTAGCCATTAATCCTGACTTCCTCATTTTGATTTTAAAAAATCAGCGCAAATTGTTTTATTCATTTTTGTTTTATAGGCCAAAGTGTTTCATATATTGTGCTCCTGAGTTAATGTTGCTGATCAATTTTTTATAAATAATAATTTTATTATTATAAATTGATACACTTTAAGTCTTTTCTGTTACAGACTAAAAAACTATGTCAATAAAAGTATTATTTGTTGTAAGTTGATCTATATTTCTTTCTTTTTCTTTTTTTGTTTTCTTTAATGTTAATAAGGATACAATGTTATGTAGAGGTGTACTTATAACAATTTTATAGACAAATGATGCTATTTACAGTCGCGGCGGAGAGTTGGGGGGCGCGAAATGTTTACTTCTTTCTAGGGGGGGCATAACAGAAAATAATTGAGAAGCACTGGCCTACGGGCAGGGAGACCCGGGTTTGAGACAAAAAGGGGCATTACACCATTGCTGTTTGCAAAAAAACACTACATTGGTGGAAGCAGTGGAATTGTGCTTTGGGAGAGGTGTGCACATTTCATGGGCAGGATCTGTACCTGAGCCTCCTATGGGAAAAACCAGTGTCTTGACCATTAGACCAAGAGGTCAGTGTCTTGAGCTGAGGGTGACACTGATTTTAAAGTTGCACGCAGGACTACCTCATTACCAGGTCATGAGAGAGACTCATGTTTGATAGAGAATTAGTCCAGTAACTGAAAGGTCACTGTTTTGAGTCCTGAGTCAGGCAACAAAACGTGCGATTTGATCTGAACTGGCAGATCTGTGACCAACCCCTTCAGAAAAACAAATTCCCTTTGTTCCCCGTAACATGGACTAATAAATTTAACTGGCGCCAGAGAGGATGGCTGCCGTTTTATTGGCTCTTAACCAACCATGCTATTTTGTCAGATTTTTCGCTTTGATTGAAACTTATTTTGTACATAATGTTGCTGCTACCGTCTCTTATGACCGAAAAGAGCTTCTGGACATCAGAACAGCGATTACCCACCTTGAATTGGACAAAGAATTGTTGTTTAATGAGTCAGACGAGAGGGATTTACTCCAGACACCTGAACAGGCCCTCATCCCCGTCATTTGTAGGAAAATAATATGTAGATTTCGCAGAAGGAGATCGGGGTGGCATGTGAGGATTTATCGACAAGTGGCTAATCTGCCTTGCCATCCGTACTGTTGGCCAACGTACAATAGCTGGAAAATAAATGGGACAAACTAAAAGCACGTATATCCTACCAACGGGACATTAAGAACTGTAATATCTTATGTTTCACAGAGTCGTGGCTGAACGACATCATAACATACAGCTGGCGGGTTTTACACTATCGGCAGGGTAGAAAAGCATCCTCTGGTAAGACAAGGGGTGGCGGTCTATGTATATTTGTAAACAACAGCTGGTGCCCGATATCTAAGGAAGTCTCAAGGTTTTGCTCGCCTGAGCTAGAGTATCTCATGATAAGCTGCAGACCACACTATCTACCTAGAGAGTTTTCATCTGTATTTTAGGTAGCTGTCTACACATCACCACAGAACGATGCTGGCACTAAGATCGCACTCAATGAGCTGTATACCGCCATAAGCAAACAGGAAACCGCTCATCCAGAGGCGGCACTCCTAGTGGCCGGGGACATTAATGGAGGGAAACTTAAATCAGTTTGACCTCATTTCTACCAGCATGTTAAATGTCCATCCAGAGGGGGAAAAAACTTTAGAACAACTTTACTCCACACACAGAGATGCGTACAAAGCTCTCCCTCGCCCTCCATTTGGCAAATCTGATCATAATTTTAACCTCCTGATTCCTGCTAACAAGCAAAAAATAAAGCAGGAAACATTGGTGACTCGGTCAATAAAAAAGTGCTCAGATGAAGCAGATGCTAAACTACAGGACTGTCTTGCTTGCACAGACTGGAATATGTTCCTGGGATTCTTCCGATGGCACCACATTAGTCACCGGCCTCATCAATAAGTGCATTGATGACGTCGTCCCCACAATGACTGTACGTACATACCCCAACCAGAAGCCATGAATTACAGGCAACATCTGCACTGAGCTAAAGGGTAGAGCTGCCTCTTTCAAGGAGCGGGACTCTAACCCGGAAGTGTTGTGTATTGATATTCTAGTGTTGTCCCATTAGGGCACCTGTAAACCCCCCTTGCTTACCTACGTTGAAATGCTTGGAATGTTCTCCCTGTGAAATGCATTAAACAATGCCCACGTTAATTTCTACTCCCGTCTCATGTCATGTCCTTATATTAGTTGTATAAGTAATACAGTGTGCTATACAACAGGAAGCTTATAAGAAATCCCACTATGCCCTCCGACGAACCATCAAACAGGCAAAATGTCAATACAGGACTAAGATCGAATCGTACTACACCGGCTCTGACGCTCGTCAGATGTGGCAGGGCTTGCAAACTATTACAGACTACAAAGGGAAGCACAGCCGAGAGCTGCCCAGTGACACGAGCCTACCAGACGAGCTAAATAACTAATATGCTCGCTTCGAGGCAAGTAACAATGAAACATGCATGAGAGCATCAGCTGTTCCGGACGACTGTGTGATCACGCTTTCCGCAGCCGATGTAAGACCTTTAAACAGGTCAACATTCACAAGGCCGCAGGGCCAGAAGGATTACCAGGCCGTATACTCCGAGCATGCGCTGACCAACTGGCAAGTGTCTTCACTGACATTTTCAACCTCTCCCTGTCTGAGTCTGTACTACTAACATGTTTCAAGCAGACCACCATAGGCCCTGTGCCCAAGAACACTAAGGTAACCTGCCTAAATGACTACCAACCCGTAGCACTCACGTCTGTAGCCATGAAGTGCTTTGAAAGGCTGGTCATGGCTCACATCAACACCATTATCCCAGAAACCCTAGATCCAATCCAATTAGCATACCGGCCCAACAGATCCACAGATGATGCAATCTCCATTGCACTCCACACTGCCATTCACACATGGACAAAAGGAGCACCTATGTGAGAATGCTATTCATTGACTACATCTCAGCGTTTAACACCATAGTGCCCTCAAAGCTCATCACTAAGCTAAGGACCCTGGGACTAAACCCCTCCCTCTACAACTGGATCCTGGACTTCCTGACGGGCCGCCCCCAGGTGGTAAGGTAGGTAACAACACATCCGCCACGCTGATCCTCAACACGGGGGAACCTCTAGGGTGCATGCTCAGTCCCGTCCTGTACTCCCTGTTCAGTCATGACTGCACGGCCAGGCACGACTCCAACACCATCATTAAGTTTGCCGGTGACAACAGTGGTAGGCCTGATCATCGACAACGACGAGAAAGACCATAAGGAGGTCAGAGACATGACAATGTGGTGCAAGGACAACAACCTCTTCCTCAATGTGATCAAGACAAAGGAGATGATTTTGGACTACAGGAAAAGGAGGACTAATCACGCCCCTATTCTCATCGACGGGGCTGTAGTGGAGCAGGTTGAGAGCTTCAAGTTCCTTGGTGTCCACATCACCAAACTATCTTGGTCCAAACACACCAAGAGTCGTGAAGAGGGCACAACAAAGCCTATTCCCCCACAAGAGACTGAAAAGATTTGTCATGGGTCCTCAGATCCTCAAAAAATTCTACAATTGCACCATCGAGAGCATCCTGACTGGTTGAATCACTGCCTGGTATGGCAACTGGTCGGATTTCGACCGCAAGGCACTACAGAGGGTAGTGCGTACGGCCCAGTACATCACTGGAGCCAAGCTTCCTGCCATCCAGGACCTCTATACCAGGCGGTGTCAGAAGAAGGCCCTAAAAAGACTCCAGCCACCCTAGTCATAAAATGTTCTCTCTGCTACCACATGGCAAGCGGTACCAGAACGCCAAGTCTAGGTCCAAAAGACTTCTTAACAGCTTCTACCCCCAAGCCATAAGACTCCTGAACAGCTAATCAAATGGCTACCCAGACTTTTTGCACCCCCCCACTGTTTTAAGCTGCTGCTACTCTCTGCATAGTCACTTTACCTCTATTACCTCGACTAACTGGTGCCCCCGCACATTGACTCTGTACCGGTACACCCTGTATATAGCCTCGCAATTGTTATTTTACTGCTGCTCTCTAATTATTTGTTACTTTTATTTAAATGATCTATTTTTTACTTAACACTTATTTTTCTTAAACTGCATTGTTGGTTAAGGGCTTGTAAATAAGCATTTCACTGTAAGGTTGTATTCGGCGCATGTGACAAATAAAATTGGATTTGAGATGACCTTTGCTGATGAAACAACTTGTATTAAAGATCTGTCACAAACTACATGCATACCATTTCAGTCCTGGCCAACCAAGCTGTTGAGGTAGTCTTTATGACGTACATAACGCTGAAAGGAGGAAAAGAGAGGAGAGGTCATTGTCATAGAAAAGACTCTAACCTGCCTGAAAGACTATAATAATATTTCATCAGTGTACTGTATGTACATCACTTACATGCATAAGGACAAATCTGACATTAGGCCACTTTGGGTTACAAAAACATCTTCCAAGTTTTGATTTTGCATGAACTATAATACAAGTATTGTTACAGTGCACCAACAGTGAATAACACTACACACTCAGTCACTCACGCCCATATGCGGCCCGCTAACCGTTAGCTGTCTTATCGGCTGCTATCTGAATAGACAATCGGACAATTTATTTATTTATTTATATTATTATTTTTCTTCTTGGGCTTCTATAACTATATCTATAGTTTTTTTGTGTGATTTGGATTAATCCCCTCTACCACACGGAACCCCACTAATCTACTGACGGAACGCAAGAGGTGGCTAATAACAGACCTCCATCCTATGCTAGCTTGCTACCGATGGCCTGGCTAGCTGTCTAAATCGCCGTGACCCCCCAATCAACCTCTCTACTCACTCGACTAAGCATGCCTCTCCTTAATGTCAATATGCCTTGTCCATTGCTGTTCTGTTTAGTGTTTATTGGCTTATTTCACTGCAGAGCCTCTAGTCCTGCTCACTATACCTTATCCAACCTATTAGTTCCACCACCCACACATGCAATGACGTCTCCTGGTTTCAATAATGTTTCTAGAGACAATATCTCTCTCTTCATCACTCAATACCTAGGTTTACCTCCACTGTATTCACATCCTACCATACATTTGTCTGTACATTATCCCTTGATGCTATTTTATCGCCTCCAGAAACCTCCTTTTACTCTCTGTTCCAGACGTTCTAGACGACCAATTCTTATTGCTTTTAGCCGCACCCTTATTCTACTCCTCCTCTGTTCCTCTGGCGATGTAGAGGTGAATCCAGGCCCTGCAGTGCCTAGCTCCACTCCTATTCCCCAGGCGCTCTCTTTTGACGACTTTTGTAACCGTAATAGCCTTGGTTTCATGCATGTTAACATTAGAAGCCTCCTCCCTAAGTTTGTTCTATTCACTGCTTTAGCACACTCTGCCAACAGGGATGTTCTAGCTGTGTCTGAATCCTGGCTTAGGAAGACCACCAAAAATTCTGAAATTTTAATTCCAAACTACAACATTTTCAGACAAGATAGAACTGCCAAAGAGGGCGGTGTTGCAATCTACTGCAAAGATAGCCTGCAGAGTTCTGTCCTACTATCCAGGTCTGTACCCAAACAATTTGAACTTCTACTTTTAAAAATCCACCTCTCTAAAAACAAGTCTCTCACCGTTGCCGCCTGCTATAGACCACCCTCTGCCCCCAGCTGTGCTCTGGACACCATATGTGACCTGATTGCCCCCCATCTATCTTCAGAGCTAGTGCTGCTAGGCGACCTAAACTGGAACATGCTTAACACCCCAGCCATCCTACAATCTAAACTTGATGCCCTCAATCTCACACAAATTATCAATGAACCTACCAGGTACCTCCCCAAAGCCTTAAACACGGGCACCCTCATAGATATCATCCTAACCAACTTGCCCTCTAAATACACCTCTGCTGTCTTCAAACAAGATCTCAGCGATCACTGCCTCATTGCCTGCATCCGTAATGGGTCAGCGGTCAAACGACCTCCACTGATCACTGTCAAACGCTCCCTGAAACACTTCAGCGAGCAGGCCTTTCTAATCGACCTGGCCGGGGTATCCTGGAAGGATATTGATCTCATCCCGTCAGTAGAGGATGCCTGGATATTTAAAAAACATGCCTTCCTAACCATCTTAAATAAACATGCCCCATTCAAGAAATTTAGAACCAGGAACAGATATAGCCCTTGGTTCTCCCCAGACCTGACTGCCCTTAACCAACACAAAAACATCCTATGGCGTTCTGCATTAGCATCGAACAGCCCCCGTGATATGCAGCTGTTCAGGGAAGCTAGAAACCATTATACACAGGCAGTTAGAAAAGCCAAGGCTAGCTTTTTCAAGCAGAAATTTGCTTCCTGCAACACTAACTCAAAAAAGTTCCGGGACACTGTAAAGTCCATGGAGAATAAGAACACCTCCTCCCAGCTGCCCACTGCACTGAAGATAGGAAACACTGTCACCACTGATAAATCCACCATAATTGAGAATTTCATGAAGCATTTTTCTACGGCTGGCCATGCTTTCCACCTGGCTACTCCTACCCCGGTCAACAGCACTGCACCCCCCACAGCAACTCGCCCAAGCCTTCCCCATTTCTCCTTCTCCCAAATCCGTTCAGCTGATGTTCTGAAAGAGCTGTAAAATCTGGACCCCTACAAATCAGCCGGGCTAGACAATCTGGACCCTTTCTTTCTAAAATTATCTGCCGAAATTGTTGCCACCCCTATTACTAGCCTGTTCAACCTCTCTTTCGTGTCGTCTGAGATTCCCAAAGATTGGAAAGCAGCTGCGGTCATCCCCCTCTTCAAAGGGGGGGACACTCTTGACCCAAACTGCTACAGACCTATATCTATCCTACCATGCCTTTCTAAGGTCTTCGAAAGCCAAGTCAACAAACAGATTACCGACCATTTCGAATCTCACCATACCTTCTCTGCTATGCAATCTGGTTTCAGAGCTGGTCATGGGTGCACCTCAGCCACGCTCAAGGTCCTAAACGATATCTTAACTGCCATCGATAAGAAACATTACTGTGCAGCCGTATTCATTGATCTGGCCAAGGCTTTCGACTCTGTCAATCACCACATCCTCATCGGCAGACTCGACAGCCTTGGTTTCTCAAATGATTGCCTCGCCTGGTTCACCAACTACTTCTCTGATAGAGTTCAGTGTGTCAAATCGGAGGGTCTGCTGTCCGGACCTCTGGCAGTCTCTATGGGGGTGCCACAGGGTTCAATTCTTGGACCGACTCTCTTCTCTGTATACATCAATGAGGTCGCTCTTGCTGCTGGTGAGTCTCTGATCCACCTCTACGCAGACGACACCATTCTGTATACTTCTGGCCCTTCTTTGGACACTGTGTTAACAACCCTCCAGGCAAGCTTCAATGCCATACAACTCTCCTTCCGTGGCCTCCAATTGCTCTTAAATACAAGTAAAACTAAATGCATGCTTTTCAACCGATCGCTACCTGCACCTGCCCGCCTGTCCAACATCACTACTCTGGACGGCTCTGACTTAGAATACGTGGACAACTACAAATACTTAGGTGTCTGGTTAGACTGTAAACTCTCCTTCCAGACCCATATCAAACATCTCCAATCCAATGTTAAATCTAGAATTGGCTTCCTATTTCGCAACAAAGCATCCTTCACTCATGCTTCCAAACATACCCTTGTAAAACTGACCATCCTACCAATCCTCGACTTTGGCGATGCCATTTACAAAATAGCCTCCAATACCCTACTCAACAAATTGGATGCAGTCTATCACAGTGCAATCCGTTTTGTCACCAAAGCCCCATATACTACCCACCATTGCGACCTGTACGCTCTCGTTGGTTGGCCCTCGCTTCATACTCGTCGCCAAACCCACTGGCTCCATGTCATCTACAAGACCCTGCTAGGTAAAGTCCCCCCTTATCTCAGCTCGCTGGTCACCATAGCATCTCCCACCTGTAGCACACGCTCCAGCAGGTATATCTCTCTAGTCACCCTCAAAACCAATTATTTCTTTGGCCGCCTCTCCTTACAGTTCTCTGCTGCCAATGACTGGAACGAACTACAAAAATCTCTGAAACTGGAAACACTTATCTCCCTCACTAGCTTTAAGCACCAACTGTCAGAGCAGCTCACAGATTACTGCACCTGTACATAGCCCACCTATAATTTAGCCCAAACAACTACCTCTTTCCCTACTGTATTTAATTTATTTATTTTGCTCCTTTACACCCCATTATTTTTATTTCTACTTTGCACTTTCTTCCATTGCAAATCTACCATTCCAGTGTTTTACTTGCTATATTGTATTTACTTTGCCACCACAGCCTTTTTTTGCCTTTACCTCCCTTATCTCACCTCATTTGCTCACATCGTATATAGACTTGTTTATACTGTATTATTGACTGTGTTTGTTTTACTCCATGTGTAACTCTGTGTCGTTGTATGTGTCGAACTGCTTTGCTTTATCTTGGCCAGGTCGCAATTGTAAATGAGCGGGGCGTCTGTCCTGTCGTCTGTGTCTGACATTGGCCATCCTATGTGCCAGTAAGGCAGGATTGGACTTGACCTGCGTCACCATACTCTGGGAATGCTGTAGTGAGTACATCAAAAACAGCTTTAAAACACTAACGTTTCTTTTGGACAGAAAATAGGTAAATGCTTTGTTTTGAATAATGAAATTGTCACGTCTGCTCCAGCTCCCGCTCTCTGGCGCTCGAGGTCGCCAGGCTGCTCATTATTACGCACACCTGTCACCATTTTTACGCGCACCAGCGCTTCATCGGACTCACCTGGACTCCATCCCGTCATTGATTACCTCCCCTATATCTGTCACTTCCTCAGTTTCATTCCCATGTCTGCATTGATGTTGTTTTGTTTCTCTTGTCCAGACACTGTTCGTCTTTAGTTTCATGTCTATTTATGAATAAATCCTCCCCCTATACTTGCTTCCTGTCTCCCAGCGTCTTTGGTTACAGAACCGTTACAGAAATGGAGATTCTGTTGAAAACCACCCCTTCCAAATTGGTGTAGCAGTCAGAATCGGTGTAGGTGAAAATCCTGCAGTTCCATCTGCCCCTGGTCCGCTCCTGAGGCATGATCTCTGTGTGGTATAAAATTATTACATACAAAGCAGTGTAATAAGTGTATAGGCTACATAGTGGTTTTTCCCCTTGTGCTACTCACTTGCCTGCTGGTCCCAGGTCCCCCATGATGTGCATGGTCTGTACAGGTGTGTTGACCATGTGGCTGGTCTTCACAAAGTCCTACAAGGGCTCCCAGGTAATCAGCCTGGACTTGGGGATGGTGCTGTCACTGCAGATCAACAGAATACCATTAACACATTTTGCATAGAAGGGTATGGTGTAATGTGAACATACCGGTACACTGTCTTCAAAGCAGCACGACGCATCAATGCTGCTTCAATTACATTCACTTTAATAATAATTAACTTTGGTGAGTAACAGGGACCTACACTGGGCGTCTGTCCTGTCGTCTGTGTCTGACATTGGCCACCCTATGTGCCAGTAAGGCAGGATTGGACTTGACCTGCGTCACCATACTCTGGGAATGCTGTAGTGAGTACATCAAAAACAGCTTTAAAACACTAACGTTTCTTTTGGACAGAAAATAGGTAAATGCTTTGTTTTGAATAATGAAATTGTCACGTCTGCTCCAGCTCCCCCTATAAAATCCTCCCCCTATACTTGCTTCCCGTCTCCCAGAGTCTTTGGTTACAGAACCGTTACAGAAATGGAGATTCTGTTGAAAACCACCCCTTCCCAATTGGTGTAGCAGTCAGAATCGGTGTAGGTGAAAATCCTGCAGTTCTGTCTGCCCCTGGTCCGCTCCTGAGCCATGATCTCTGTGTGGTATTGTCTCTCCAGCGGAGTCTGGCATACTGACTCTCTCTGGAACAAAACCACTTCATATTGTGCACACACACACACACCTTACTATGCAACAAACTATCCTAAACAGTAAATTCTTATTTGTTATAAGGACACTGACTGAACAGCTTCTCCTGCCAGCCTACCACTAACTCCTCATCATTTCTGGCTGAAACAAAACCAAGATGTTGTGGTCCGTATCTAGTCACCACGAAAATGACATCTACTCAACTAAGAAGCATCTGACATCTTTCTGTTTCAAAACATCTAACATCATCTTCCTGTTTCAAAACAGTGTTAACACCTGATTGAGCCTGTGAGTTGAGGGTGTCCAGCTCAATGCCTCCCCTCTCCTGTTGAGTCCAAACCTGCTGCTGAAGGTGTTGGGAGAGGGCTGCTGTGGAGGGGACTCTCTGAATACGGATCCTGTAAACACCATTGTAAATATGAACAAAGTAAACAGGATTCTAGCTAGCCATGTTTTCATGGCAAACTCAGGGATCAGGTCAAGCAATATACTGGGTGTTTATCATCATCATCTGCTTTGAGAGCTAACGACAGTGTCTTGCTTATATGGCAATGCAAGGACTAAAAGCCACACAACGGCCAACTGCAACTTACTTAATTGTAAGGTTTTTGACAGCATCCCGGGAACGATAGGCAGCCTCTCCGGTGTCGGTGCTCCAGCCGTCTGCCATGTTGTAACATTGGGAACTTTATTGATGGCTAGCTAACTAGCTAGGTTAGCAACATACACACATGCGCGCTATGTATACAGCAGCAGGCAATTTTGCCAATTTTGTAGCAAGTACTTATCGCAAGCGTCTGCTCGTTGCATGGTAACAACTGTCTGCCAGCCTGGTTGGGTTTCTGGCGAGCAATACAACTATTTATTGGTTCACTACCGCCACCTACCGTGGGATACAGTCCAGAGCAACAGAATAAATCCCCCCCACTGATAACAGGTAAGATAATATCAGTATAATAATATTCCCTTGATGTAAAAAGTTTAAGAACCCCTGATGTAATTCATTAAGACAAAAATCTGTCTGACACAAATAACTGCAATTTAAAAAGCTTTATTGGAAATGCACTTTTCAAACAGCACAATTCGCTGAAGTTGGAGACTTTTATCTCCCTCACCAACTTCAAACATCAGCTATCTGAGCAGCTAACCGATCGCTGCAGCTGTACATAGTCTATTGGTAAATAGCCCACCCTTTTCACCTACCTCAGCCCCATACTGTTTTTATTTATTTACTTTTCTGCTCTTCTGCACACCAATATCTCTACCTGTACATGACCATCTGATCATTTATCACTCCAGTGTTAATCTGCAAAATTGTAATTATTTGCCTACCTCCTCATGCCTTTTGCACACATTGTATATAGACCCCCCCTTTGTTTTCTACTGTGTTATTGACTTGTTAATTGTTTACTCCATGTGTAACTCTTTGTTGTATGCTCACACTGCTATGCTTTATCTTGGCCAGGTCGCAGTTGCAAATGAGAACTTGTTCTCAACTAGCCTACCTGGTTAAATAAAGGTGAAATAAAAAAAAATTAAAAAAATAAGTACAGATAAGTGTAGCTAAATCAGATACATGATAATTTATTTTAAATGTGATGTATTCCTCCAGTCCCAGTTCATTTCTACTCTTTTGACATGCTTCAGACCAGATGCATGCTCCACTTCAGTGTATAATGGTCCTGAATTTGCATATCAATGTGTTTGAAACTTTTACCTTCTGCATCTCTCTGCTGTCTTTCATCTGAAGCCATATCCTCCAAGGCCTAAACAGGTGTAGATTTCCATCTCTGTGTGGGAGACCAGATATTGCAAGGAGACCAGTAAGGGGCCCTCAACTCTTCACTTTGGCCAAAGGAGACCTATGACCCCAATACCAGTGACACTGCCCTAAGGTTGGTGCTGTCCTTTGCTTCTCCTGGCTATATTTCCAAGCCTAAGCATGTAAATCCAATTCATTATCATAGGCTGTATGGGGATCAATATATATGTTTTATTTAAATAATGCTGCATGTCTCAAAATATAAGAATGAGACCAATATATGTATTTTGCTAATCATAGTTCCTGTCTCTGAAATTACATTTGTGTGTGTTGTAGGAATAACCAATACTCAAAATCTGTGTGTGTGTGTTAGAAGTAATAGTTGTCCATTATTTCTTTGAACATCTCAGTTTGGACAGCAGCCACTGAAGAAACCTGTCAATTAAAAACCACAGGAGAATAAATAGTATTATAAACTGGGTGGTTCGATCCCTGAATGCTGATTGGCTGAAAGCCGTGGTATATTTAAGGAAAAAGGCACGAGGGGGTGTGGTATATTGGCCATATACCACACCCCCTCGTGCCTTTTTCCTTTTTCCTTAAACAGCTAAGGGCTGTTCTTTCGCACAACACAACACGGAGTGCCTGGATACAGCCCTTAGCCGTGGTATATTGGCCATATACCACAAACCCCCAAGGTTTCTTATTGCTATGATGAACTGGTTAATGTAATTAGAGCAGTAAAATTAAATACTTTGTCATTCCTGTGGTATATGGTCTGATATACCACGGCTGTCAGCCAATCAGCATTCAGGGCGCGAACCACCCAGTTTATAACAGACCGTATACCACGGGTATGACAAAACATTTATTTTTACTGCTCTTATTACGTTGGTAACCAGTTAATAATAACAGTAAGGCACCTCGGGGGTTTGTGGTATATGGCCAATATACCACGGCTAAGGGCTGTATCCAGGCACTCCGTGTTGCGTCGTGCTTAAGAACAGCCCTTAGCCGTGATATATTGGCCATATATCACACCTCCTCGTGCCTTTTTGCTTAAGTTTGCACTTACACATCAGATAGCTGCTCTTTCTCTGCTACCTCATTCTATTTCTCTAATTCTCTAGTCTAGTATTCCCTGGTTATGTTCCACTTCTCCCTCCTCTATTTCCTCACCTCTTCCTCAGACTCTTCTTTTCCTCTTTCTTGTCCTCCTCCTTACTTTCTCCAACATTTCCCATCTGTTTCGTCTTACTGGCCTTCTCTTGCTTCAATTCTTTTTTGGCGTTGCTCTTCTTTTTCTTATTGACCTTCCCTTCCTGAATATTTTGGACAAGCAGATAAAGTAATGTAAGCTTATGGGTTTTCTCTTCTCTTGAGCTACTATACCTAGAGCTATACTATACTAGAGAAGGACTTATGCTATACTATAGAAGGACTTACGGCCAATATTCCCTTCTTGTATTTCCTCTCACCTGTGGGGTCACTCCAGCCATTTCCTGGAGCAGCTTCCTGCCGGTCTCGCTCAGGTTGGTGATGGGAGCCAGGCGAGGGCTGTGGCGGTATGGGAAGTTCTCTGTTCGGGGCGGAGCGATAATGACAGGGTTGAGAGGAGTCCGAGGCCTTGGAACATTTACTGGGTAGGGAGAGCCTACAGCAGAGGGCAGGGCCCGTAGGGCTTCAGCCAGTGTCCGGTGTGCTGAGGTTACAAGAGGAGAGAGGCCATTCTTGACAGATACAGGACCTGAGACCTTCCCTGGGCTCTGTAGGACCAGAAAGTAAAGTAACATATCAGGAAAGTGCTATGTTCAACACAATCTGTAGAAATACTTTATAACTACTCTATACACATTGCAGATACATGACTACACTCAATAAGTAATTGTCTGCATCATTTCCAATCCCCCATGTATATATATAAAAAATATTTAATATGCAGAACTTACCAGGAAGTCTGAGTCATCGAAGGAGTGGAGAGAAAGATCATCATCCTCGTCCATATCCCTCACATCAAGCTTTGTCTCCTTTCCATTCTCAACTTTCAGCTTTGGTGTCCACCTTTCATGATCCTCATCATCACACTGTGTATCAGAGTCAAATAGTCAGAGACCATCCTCCTCCCAGTGATGTCACTCAACAAAGACATGGACGGTAGGGTACAACTCTTTTACCTCAGATTCACAGTCAGTGAAGGAGTAGATGGAAAAGTCATCAGAACTGGAGGATGAGATCACGTCATGATATTTTCTCTCTATCAGCCGAGTCACCCTTCCAGACTGAGGAGACAGAGAAAGGCATGTACTCATGGCAGCCATAGAATACATAGAATATGTAGGCAATCCAACATGGTTGTACAAGTAGTGAGTAATACATGGGTAACTGAAAATGCAATAAATGCAACTTCCATAACATTAGGGGTGGGGCAAAAGATCTTCCATAGTACAGGATTCTTTAGCATCTCGAATGGATAATTGTCAATTCAACCAAGCCAACCAAAATGGCCATATGAATCAACAGATTGATCGAACTGTTGTGTCTTTATGGGAACAGCAGAGATGACCTGGCTGAGAGGCTCTAGATTGATGCTCCATCCATCCCCAGATGTCTGGTCCTGCCCATAGCTCACAATGATTGGCTGTTAACAGTAAAGAATGAATTCAACACTGCTTTGCTCATATTGGCCTTGAATTGTGTATCAATAAATAATATAAGGACTGTTATGTGGTTGAATTTGACTTACAGGCCTTTTGTGGATCTGAGGGGTCTGCACTGAATTAGACTGTCAAGACAGCATTCAATGAAGTTAGATAGGGATATCTGCATTTGCTATAATTCTGAGAACTGCAGTTTGTACATGCAGAATGCATAACTAATGTGTATGTGTTTTTGTTTCAGGTCAGATATGACTTACAGGCTTTGGCCTTCTGTGCACCTTGCCGGTTGGCCACAACACGGAATCAGGGGTGTTCACCCTCACTGGTTTCAACTGTCAACACAACACTTAATTTAAAATGTGATAATATAACAAAAACAGGACAAAACAAACAAATATTTGATATTTACCACATAAGGGCGGCGTCTTAAAGCTCTTTTGATTCTCTCATCATTACGATCCATCTTTCTTTCTGAGGGAAACATTTCCATCAATTAATAGACACAAAACACATCCTGACTCACACACAGACACACACACAAAGATGGCATCCCAAATGGCACCCTATTTCCTATATATGTATATATATGTTGGGAAGGAGGTGCCCCAAAAGGCCAAAGATTACCTGCAACAACCTGAGTGAAGAAAACTATTGAACAGATTAAATCAAATCTGAACACCGTTTATGTAGTGAAATAATGCATGGTTACGTCATTTTGGGTCACAGCTTTATGACTGCGCTTAATACGTCACAAGAAAAACGCTTGTTTGGAGCCGGACTAGTGGTATCATATTTTCACTGGTTGTAGCTCAATAACGAACGTGATGTGCTTATTATATCTTACTGACTGAGTAATGGTTGTATCGATGGTTGGTTGGACGTTTTACATAGATAGACCAACATGATATCAATAGGAAGAAACCATTCCTTGCCAAATATTTTGTTGTATTATTGTTTTACTTTGAGTAACATTAAGGGACCACAATAGAAACCGTTTACTTTATTGTGTTGTCCCTGGCCTGACACGTTTTATTTAATTCAACGGGTTTTATTATTTTATTAAATTGTCCAATCAAATATATCTAACTTTCTATCTAACTCACATGAGCTGTTGAGGACTCCTTGGTCATCACATTTCAGGCACAAGCCAGCAGGTGGAAGGAAGTGTCTTTAAATGCAGCACTGCCTTTAACGCACTTCATGGTCTGCGCAACAGTATCTTTGTGGTTGTGAAAGTGATTAATCCAAATGCGGAAGTTCAGTACATTTGTTTTGGTTTAGCAAGCTAGCTTCTCAAGTCTTGGCTAAAGTGTTGTGCAATATTGGAAGAAAAGTGTCGTTACTGACATTTTGTATTGTGCTTGATTATCCTCTAGTAGTTTGACAAGTTTGTACTGAGCATCAACATGATCACCCGAATAGTTTAGAAAGATGTGGTTCAGAGGTTCAAGAGTTTTACTCCTGAGTTCAGGCTAACAAGTGGCATTGTTGCTGTCATTATAGTATTGTAATGAAACAGACAGGGAGCAGGTCTCGAACCCTCGGACCTTCTAGCCCGAGGTCCGGCGCGCTATCGACTGTGCCCCAAAAGCATGCTCGTGCGGCAGAGTCAATTTCCGCGCTTATAAACCCAGGGCCGTTACAGTATCATCAGTTTTGTTTACAGTCACTACATATTTCGGTTTATCAGAAGATGTCTAAAGTCTTGTAACTACAGTTTTTGCCAATGGGCATGGTACCTTAGCAAGGAGGGGTTGAGTGACTCAAGAATCATGCTCAGTAGCTAGCTAGCCACTTTGAATGGGTCTGTTGTAACGTTATCTAGCGTGCTACAACGTGTAGCTAACGTTAATGACGTAACAGATTGTGCCATTAGGCTACAGCAGCAAGCTAGAGCACAACACATCAATGCCGCTGATGTCTGTCAACCCGATAACATCCGTTTAATCCTCTCCTCTTCCTTTGCGGTACACAAGCCCATCACATACTCCTTCCACCATCAGACAGAGACCCAGATACTCCTCAGCATTGGGGTTCTGGTGCTCCTCTGTGGTGGGATTGAGAAGACTGTGGGCACCGTTTGGTTCCTCCTCATGTTTCAGCTGCTCTCTATCAACACAGGGGTGTTGTACACAACCTTGGGGCTGGTACTGTTTGGTGCATCTGCCCAGAATCAAGTGGAGGGGTTAGTTCCTGTATCCCCCTCCATTCTGGGTATGGCCACAGTGTACTCACTTATGGTTAAGGGCTTTCTTTTTGGGGTCAGTGTACCCATGTTAGCCCTGGCCTGGCTGTTTCTGGTCATAGTAACACTTTTGGTCCCACACTCTCTTCCTCTGCATCCCCATCATAGCAGGGGGGATCTCTATCCTTACTCCAACCTTATTGTGGTTGAAAATAACTGTGATACACTGCAGTATGTCACAGCTTTAAGTGGGCTTAATAGTGTAGTTAAATGGTAATATGTTTATGTGCGGTGCTGTGGTCTAAGGCACTGCATCTCAGTCTACAGTCCCTGGTTTGAATCCAGGCTGTATCACATCTGGCCGTGATTGGGAATCCCATAGGGCGGTGCACAATTGGCCCAGCTCTGTCCGGGTTTGGCCAGGGTAGGCCATCATTGTAAATAAGAATTTGTTCTTAAACTAATTTGCTTAGTTAAATAAAGGTTCAATTAAAGTAAATAATATGCTTGAAATGTGTGTTGAGTCCTCATGCTGAACATAGAGCATCAGTCCTGGATAAGAAGATGCCTTTCAGGCTTCTGAGGGACAACTTTGGTTTTAGAAGTGTTTTTTCTCCCCATCCGGTCAGATAAATAGTCCAAACAGCCAACCCAACCGCATCCTCAAGGCCCTAAAGCACACTTTTGCCTCGTTTTGTATCACCTTTCAATGATACATCTGGGGGGGACAAAAATGCAATTTCAGAATGGGGGGGGATGTCTCCCTGTCCCCAGTGAAAGTTGTGCCCCTGAACATTGATGTCCTGTATGACCCTACATCAATAGAGAAGGAAGACAGTCCACCCACCCTGAGTACTGAGAAAGCACTAGATGCATCATTTATCCTACAAGACGAGAGGTCATTAAATGAACATGATTGCTGGGTGCAAGCCAGAGTACATGATGTACTACAGTATAATGAGCAGTTTCAATAGATGATCCTCAGCTGTAATTGAATACTGTACAATAGGCACCTAGTGGTCCCCCATGATTAGTTAGAGAATCACTGTTTAGTTAGATAAGCTCTCTGTAAACTCTCCACATTCTCATTGGTTCCAGAATCATTCCTACCCAGTCCAAGCCTACACTCCAGTTTCCTCCAACCTACAGGCTACCGAGACCACACCAAAGACATTTGAAGGCTGGGCCATGGACATAGTCACGGACACAGTCATTGGCAGACATCTGCCTCTCAAACCAGCAGTCACTGGGCTCCAGTGGCTCAACATCTACATTCTCAACATTCTCTCCAGTCTGTCTGTCAGTGCCCCCCAGAGTTTCACAGCAAACATGCCCGAGTCTGTGATGGTTCACCCAGGGGCACCGGTGTCTTCATTGACAGATTGATAACATAGACAACTCGTTGAATGATAGCTCTCTCACATTTGTTATACGTTGAAATGTAAAATACTTGGACATGGGGTTTGAGGTAGTACTTAAAAGGTACACGGTTTCTTCACTGATGATTTTGGTTTGAAGAGTCAATCAAACTCTGAATGTTCAGGGTCAAATCAATGCAAGACGTTTTTGATTGTCAGTTGAATGAAAGACCACTCCTTTTGGCTTGTACTTTGTGTTGTTCTACACATACGGTAGACATAGCTCTTGGCACTCTTGATTTATACATCCTTTATAAATCCGGCAATTTATATTCCACAGATGTATTCAGTTTTCTTTCCTTAACTACTTACAGCAATGAAATGAAATAGCATCCACTCACCAGTAAATTAGATCCATTACATGCAGTTTGTTGGGCAATGTATAATTCAACATTATTGTCAATTCTGGAGCAGGGAGCAGTGGTTGAGGTTATCAAGAGTGTGGGCTACAAGGGCAGATTATGATGTCATCTTTAGAAAATAAGGTAGTTGGGCCTCCAAGTGGCGCAGCGGTCTAAGGCACTGCATCGCAGTACTTGAGGTGTCACTACAAACCTGGGTTCGATCTCAGGCTGTGTTACAGCCGGCCGTGACCAGGAGTCCCATGAGGCAGCGCACAGATGGCCCCGCTGACTTTGGTCACCAGCTGAACGGTGTTTCCTCCAACACATTGGTGCGGCTTCCGGGTTAAGCGAGCAGTGTGTCAAGAAGCAGTGCAGCTTAGCAGGGTCCTGTTTCGGAGGATGCATGGCTCTTGACCTTCGCTTCTCCCGAGTCCATAGGGGAGTTGCAGAGATGGGACAACACTGCAACTACCAATTGAATATCATGAAAATTGGGGGATTAAAAAAAAAAAAAAGTACAAAAATATATAAATAATAAATTGGTCGTTTTGCACAGTAAAGAGAAGCCATAAATTACAACCAAGACTAAGTATAGCACATCAATTATTATAATTTCTTTACAATGCATGTGTACAAGTTATACTGTTTATATACAAATAGCTATTTTGCATAAACAACTGGATCAAGTGGTAATAGTCATGTAACAGGTCATGATGGAACACGTTATTCAATATCATGTAATGCAAGAGAAAAAGTTCAAAGGAACACCATTTTTACAGTTTACCATGACTTAATCAAAGACCTATTCTTTAATGAACCGATGAAAAACAAGCACAATGACTGAATAGTTACTGCAATTTAAATGTATGAATTGAACAATACATGGTACAATATGAATGTGCTACAAGTATGGATATTTTACTCTAATTGAACTCTTCTCTCTGTATTTACACAACCTTCCTAGAGCATCTGAATAGGCAGCCATGTTGAATTTTGTAAATACATTTACAGAC
>NW_022264300.1:0-31253 GCF_002021735.2 Oncorhynchus kisutch | reverse complement strand
TACTACTACTACTGCTATTTCTACTACTACTACGTTACTGTTGCTATCTCTACTACTATACTGTTACTGCTGCTATTCTACTACTATACTGTTACTGCTGCTATTTCTACTACTACTGTTACTGCTGCTATTTCTACTACTACTACTGTTACTGCTGCTATTTCTACTACTACTACTGTTGGCTATTTCTACTACTACTACTGTTACTGCTGCTATTTCTACTACTACTACTGTTATGCTGCTGCTATTCTACTACTACTGCTGTTACTGCTGCTATTTCTCTACTACTAATGTTACTGCTGCTATTTCTACTACTACTACTGACTGCTATTTCTACTACTACTACTGTTACTGCTGCTATTTACTACTACTACTACTGTTACTGCTGCTATTTCTACTACTACTACTGTTACTGCTGCTATTTCTACTACTACTACTACTGTTACTGTGCTCTTCTACTATACTACTGTTACTGCTGCTATTTCTACTACTACTACTACTACTACTACTACTTGCTATTTCTACTACTACTACTGTTACTGCTGCTCTTTCTCTACTATACTACTACTGTTACTGCTATATTCTACTACTACTACTAATGTTACTGCTGCTATTTCTACTACTATACTGTTACTGCTGCTATTTCTACTAATACTACTACTACACTGCTATTTCTACTACTACTACTACTGTTACTGCTGCTATTCTACTACTACTACTGTTACTGCTGCTATTTCTACTACTACTACTGTTACTGTTGCTATTTCTACTAACTACTACTGTTACTGCTGCTATTTCTACTACTACTACTGTACTGCTGCTATTTCTACTACTACTACTGTTACTGCTGCTATTTCTACTACTACTACTGTTACTGCTGATTTTCTACTACTACTACTGTTACTGCTGCTATTTCTACTACTACTACTGCTATTCTTACTACTACTATGCTATTTCTACTACTACTACTGTTACTGCTGCTATTTCTACTACTACTACTGTTACTGCTGCTATTTCTACTACTACTACTGTTACTGCTGCTATTCTACTACTACTACTATACTGTTACTGCTGCTCTATTTCTACTACTACTACTGCTATTTCTACTACTAATACTACGTTACTGCTGCTATTTCTATACTACTACTACTGCTATTTCTACTCTACTACTACTGTTACTGCTGCTATTTCTACTACTACTACTGTTACTGCTGCTATTCTACTACTATACTGTTACTGCTGCTATTTCTAATACTACTACTACTGTTACTGCTGCTATTTCTACTACTACTATTTAACTACTACTACTACTGTTACTGCTGCTATTTCTACTACTGATATGCTACTACTACTACTACTGTTACTGCTGCTATTTCTACTACTACTACTGTTACTGCTGCTATTTCTACTACTGTACTGTGCTACTTACTACTACTACTACTGTTACTGCTGCTATTTCTACTTTACTACTACTGTTACTGCTGCTATTTCTACTACTACTACTGTTACTGCTTGCTATTTCTACTATACTACTACTGTTACTGCTGCTATTTTACTACTACTATTTCTACTACTAATACTGTGTTTATTACTACTGCTATTTCTACTACTGCTATTCTACTACTACTATGTTACTGCTGCTATTTTACTACTACTACTACTGTTACTGCTGCTATTTTACTACTACTACTACTGTTACTGCTGCTATTTCTACTACTACTATTTCTACTACTACTACTATTTTACTACTACTATTTTACTGCTGCTATTTATACTACTACTACTGTTACTGCTGCTATTTCTACTACTACTACTGTTACTGCTGCTATTTCTACTACTACTACTGTTACTGCTGCTATTCTACTACTACTACTGCTATTTCTACTACTGCTATTCTACTACTACTACTACTGCTGTTACTGCTGCTATTTCTACTACTACGCTATTTCTACTACTACTACTACTGCTACTTCTACTACTATTCTACTTTACTGCTATTTCTACTACTATACTACTGTTACTTGTGCTATTTCTACTACTACTACTGTTATGCTGCTATTTCTACTACTACTACTGTACTGCTGCTATTTCTACTACTACTACTGTACTGTTGCTATTTCTACTACTACTACTGTTACTGCTGCTATTTCTACTACTACTACTGTTACTGCTATTCTACTACTACTACTGTTACTGCTCTGCTATTTCTACTACTGCTATTCTACTACTACTACGTTACTGCTGCTATTTCTACTACTACTACTGTTACTGCTGCTATTTCTACTACTATACTGTTACTGCTGCTATTTTACTACTACTACTGCTATTTCTTACTACTGCTATTTCTACTACTACTACTACTGCTGTTACTGCTGCTATTTCTACTACTACTACTATTTACTACTACTACTACTGCTATTTCTACTACTACTACGTTACTGTTGCTATTTCTACTACTACTGCTGTTACTGCTGCTATTCTACTACTACTACTGTACTGCTGCTATTTCTACTACTACTACTGTTACTGCTGCTATTCTACTACTACTACTGTTACTGTGCTATTTCTACTACTACTACTGTTACTGCTGCTATTTCTACTACTACTAATGTTACTGCTGCTATTTCTACTACTACTGCTGTTACTGCTGCTATTCTACTACTACTACTGTTACTGCTGCTATTTTCTACTACTACTACTACTGCTATTTCTACTACTACTACTGTTACTGCTGCTATTTTACTACTACTACTACTGTTACTGCTGCTATTTCTACTACTACTACTGTACTGCTGCTATTTCTACTACTACTACTACTACTGTTACTGCTGCTATTTCTACACTACTACTGTTACTGCTGCTATTTCTACTACTACTATATACTACTGCTATTTCTACTACTACTACTATGTTACTGCTGCTATTTCTACTACTACTGTTACTGCTGCTATTTCTACTACTACTACTGTTACTGCTGCTATTTATACTACTACTCTGTTACTGCTGCTATTTCTACTACTACTACTGTTACTGCTGCTATTTCTACTACTACTACTGTTACTGCTGCTATTCTATACTACTACTACTGTTTGCTGCTATTTCTACTACTATTTCTATACTACTACTACTACTGTTACTGCTGCTATTTCTTACTACTGCTATTTCTACTATACTACTACTGTTACTGCTGCTATTTCTACTACTACTACTACTGTACTTGCTGCTATTCTACTACTGTTATGTTACTACTACTACTACTACTGTTACTGCTGCTATTTCTACTACTACTACTGTTACTGCTGCTATTTCTACTACTACTACTACTGTTACTGCTGCTATTTCTACTACTACTACTACTGTTACTGCTGCTATTTCTACTACTGCTATTTCTACTACTACTACTGTTACTGCTGCTATTTCTACTACTACTACTACTGTTACTGCTGCTATTTCTACTACTACTACTACTGTTACTGCTGCTATTTCTACTACTACTATTTCTACTACTACTACTGTTACTGCTGCTATTTCTACTACTGCTATTTCTACTACTACTACTGTTACTGCTGCTATTTCTACTACTACTACTGTTACTGCTGCTATTTCTACTACTACTACTGTTACTGCTGCTATTTCTACTACTACTACTGCTATTTCTACTACTGCTATTTCTACTACTACTACTACTGCTGTTACTGCTGCTATTTCTACTACTACTACTATTTCTACTACTACTACTACTGCTATTTCTACTACTACTACTGTTACTGTTGCTATTTCTACTACTACTACTGTTACTGCTGCTATTTCTACTACTACTACTGTTACTGCTGCTATTTCTACTACTACTACTGTTACTGCTGCTATTTCTACTACTACTACTGTTACTGTTGCTATTTCTACTACTACTACTGTTACTGCTGCTATTTCTACTACTACTACTGTTACTGCTGCTATTTCTACTACTACTGCTGTTACTGCTGCTATTTCTACTACTACTACTGTTACTGCTGCTATTTCTACTACTACTACTACTGCTATTTCTACTACTACTACTGTTACTGCTGCTATTTCTACTACTACTACTACTGTTACTGCTGCTATTTCTACTACTACTACTACTACTGTTACTGCTGCTATTTCTACTACTACTACTACTACTGTTACTGCTGCTATTTCTACTACTACTACTGTTACTGCTGCTATTTCTACTACTACTACTACTACTACTGCTATTTCTACTACTACTACTACTGTTACTGCTGCTATTTCTACTACTACTACTGTTACTGCTGCTATTTCTACTACTACTACTGTTACTGCTGCTATTTCTACTACTACTACTACTGTTACTGCTGCTATTTCTACTACTACTACTGTTACTGCTGCTATTTCTACTACTACTACTACTACTACTACTGCTATTTCTACTACTACTACTACTACTGTTACTGCTGCTATTTCTACTACTACTACTGTTACTGCTGCTATTTCTACTACTACTACTGTTACTGTTGCTATTTCTACTACTACTGCTGTTACTGCTGCTATTTCTACTACTACTACTACTGTTACTGCTGCTATTTCTACTACTACTACTGTTACTGCTGCTATTTCTACTACTACTACTGTTACTGCTGCTATTTCTACTGTTACTGCTGCTATTTCTACTACTACTACTGCTATTTCTACTACTACTACTGCTATTTCTACTACTACTACTGCTACTGCTGCTATTTCTACTACTACTACTGTTACTGCTGCTATTTCTACTACTACTACTGTTACTGCTGCTATTTCTACTACTACTACTACTGTTACTGCTGCTATTTCTACTACTACTACTGCTATTTCTACTACTACTACTACTGTTACTGCTGCTATTTACTACTACTACTACTACTGTTACTGCTGCTATTTCTACTACTACTACTGTTACTGCTGCTATTTCTACTACTACTACTGTTACTGCTGCTATTTCTACTACTACTACTACTACTGTTACTGTTGCTATTTCTACTACTACTACTACTGTTACTGCTGCTATTTCTACTACTGCTATTCTACTACTGCTATTTCTACTACTACTACTGTTACTGCTGCTATTGCTACTACTACTATTTCTACTACTACTACTACTACTGTTACTGCTGCTATTTCTACTACTGCTATTTCTACTACTACTACTACTGTTACTGTTGCTATTTCTACTACTACTACTGTTACTGTTGCTATTTCTACTACTACTACTACTGTTACTGCTGCTATTTCTACTACTACTACTGTTACTGCTGCTATTTCTACTACTACTATTTCTACTACTACTACTACTGTTACTGCTGCTATTTCTACTACTGCTATTTCTACTACTACTACTACTGTTACTGCTGCTATTTCTACTACTACTATTTCTACTACTACTACTACTGTTACTGCTGCTATTTCTACTACTGCTATTTCTACTACTACTACTACTACTGTTGCTATTTCTACTACTACTACTGTTACTGTTGCTATTTCTACTACTACTACTACTGTTACTGCTGCTATTTCTACTACTACTACTACTGTTACTGCTGCTATTTCTACTACTACTATTTCTACTACTACTACTGTTACTGCTGCTATTTCTACTACTGCTATTTCTACCACTACTACTGTTACTGCTGCTATTTCTACTACTACTACTGTTACTGCTGCTATTTCTACTACTACTACTGCTATTTCTACTACTGCTATTTCTACTACTACTACTACTGTTGTTACTGCTGCTATTTCTACTACTACTACTATTTCTACTACTACTATTTCTGCTACTTCTACTACTACTACCGTTACTGTTGCTATTTCTACTACTACTGCTGTTACTGCTGCTATTTCTACTACTACTACTGTTACTGCTGCTATTTCTACTACTACTACTGTTACTGCTGCTATTTCTACTACTACTACTGTTACTGTTGCTATTTCTACTACTACTACTGTTACTGCTGCTATTTCTACTACTACTACTGTTACTGCTGCTATTTCTACTACTACTGCTGTTACTGCTGCTATTTCTACTACTACTACTGTTACTGCTGCTATTTCTACTACTACTACTACTGCTATTTCTACTACTACTACTGTTACTGCTGCTATTTCTACTACTACTACTACTGTTACTGCTGCTATTTCTACTACTACTACTGTTACTGCTGCTATTTCTACTACTACTACTACTGTTACTGCTGCTATTTCTACTACTACTACTGTTACTGCTGCTATTTCTACTAATACTACTACTACTACTGCTATTTCTACTACTACTACTACTGTTACTGCTGCTATTTCTACTACTACTGTTACTGCTGCTATTTCTACTACTACTACTGTTACTGTTGCTATTTCTACTACTACTGCTGTTACTGCTGCTATTTCTACTACTACTACTGTTACTGCTGCTATTTCTACTACTACTACTGTTACTGTTGCTATTTCTACTACTACTACTGTTACTGCTGCTATTTCTACTACTACTACTGTTACTGCTGCTATTTCTACTACTACTGCTGTTACTGCTGCTATTTCTACTACTACTACTGTTACTGCTGCTATTTCTACTACTACTACTACTGCTATTTCTACTACTACTACTGTTACTGCTGCTATTTCTACTACTACTACTACTGTTACTGCTGCTATTTCTACTACTACTACTGTTACTGCTGCTATTTCTACTACTACTACTACTGTTACTGCTGCTATTTCTACTACTACTACTGTTACTGCTGCTATTTCTACTACTACTACTACTACTACTGCTATTTCTACTACTACTACTACTGTTACTGCTGCTATTTCTACTACTACTGTTACTGCTGCTATTTCTACTACTACTACTGTTACTGTTGCTATTTCTACTACTACTACTGTTACTGCTGCTATTTCTACTACTACTGCTGTTACTGCTGCTATTTCTACTACTACTACTGTTACTGCTGCTATTTCTACTACTACTACTACTGCTATTTCTACTACTACTACTGTTACTGCTGCTATTTCTACTACTACTACTACTGTTACTGCTGCTATTTCTACTACTACTACTACTGTTACTGCTGCTATTTCTACTACTACTACTGTTACTGCTGCTATTTCTACTACTACTACTACTGTTACTGCTGCTATTTCTACTACTACTACTGTTACTGCTGCTATTTCTACTACTACTACTACTACTACTGCTATTTCTACTACTACTACTACTGTTACTGCTGCTATTTCTACTACTACTGTTACTGCTGCTATTTCTACTACTACTACTGTTACTGTTGCTATTTCTACTACTACTACTGTTACTGCTGCTATTTCTACTACTACTACTGTTACTGCTGCTATTTCTACTACTACTACTGTTACTGTTGCTATTTCTACTACTACTACTGTTACTGCTGCTATTTCTACTACTACTACTGTTACTGCTGCTATTTCTACTACTACTGCTGTTACTGCTGCTATTTCTACTACTACTACTGTTACTGCTGCTATTTCTACTACTACTACTACTGCTATTTCTACTACTACTACTGTTACTGCTGCTATTTCTACTACTACTACTACTGTTACTGCTGCTATTTCTACTACTACTACTGTTACTGCTGCTATTTCTACTACTACTACTACTGTTACTGCTGCTATTTCTACTACTACTACTGTTACTGCTGCTATTTCTACTACTACTACTACTACTGCTATTTCTACTACTACTACTACTGTTACTGCTGCTATTTCTACTACTACTGTTACTGCTGCTATTTCTACTACTACTACTGTTACTGTTGCTATTTCTACTACTACTGCTGCTATTTCTACTACTACTCCTGTTACTGCTGCTATTTCTACTACTACTACTGTTACTGTTGCTATTTCTACTACTACTACTGTTACTGTTGCTATTTCTACTACTACTACTGTTACTGCTGCTATTTCTACTACTACTACTGTTACTGCTGCTATTTCTACTACTACTACTGTTACTGTTGCTATTTCTACTACTACTACTGTTACTGCTGCTATTTCTACTACTACTACTGTTACTGTTGCTATTTCTACTACTACTACTGTTACTGCTGCTATTTCTACTACTACTACTGTTACTGCTGCTATTTCTACTACTACTACTGCTATTTCTACTACTACTACTGCTATTTCTACTACTACTACTGCTACTGCTGCTATTTCTACTACTACTACTGTTACTGCTGCTATTTCTACTACTACTACTGTTACTGCTGCTATTTCTACTACTACTACTACTGTTACTGCTGCTATTTCTACTACTACTACTGCTATTTCTACTACTACTACTACTGTTACTGCTGCTATTTCTACTACTACTACTACTACTGTTACTGCTGCTATTTCTACTACTACTACTGTTACTGCTGCTATTTCTACTACTACTACTGTTACTGCTGCTATTTCTACTACTACTACTACTACTGTTACTGTTGCTATTTCTACTACTACTACTACTGTTACTGCTGCTATTTCTACTACTGCTATTTCTACTACTGCTATTTCTACTACTACTACTGTTACTGCTGCTATTGCTACTACTACTATTTCTACTACTACTACTACTACTGTTACTGCTGCTATTTCTACTACTGCTATTTCTACTACTACTACTACTGTTACTGTTGCTATTTCTACTACTACTACTGTTACTGTTGCTATTTCTACTACTACTACTACTGTTACTGCTGCTATTTCTACTACTACTACTGTTACTGCTGCTATTTCTACTACTACTATTTCTACTACTACTACTACTGTTACTGCTGCTATTTCTACTACTGCTATTTCTACTACTACTACTACTGTTACTGCTGCTATTTCTACTACTACTATTTCTACTACTACTACTACTGTTACTGCTGCTATTTCTACTACTGCTATTTCTACTACTACTACTACTACTACTGTTGCTATTTCTACTACTACTACTGTTACTGTTGCTATTTCTACTACTACTACTACTGTTACTGCTGCTATTTCTACTACTACTACTGTTACTGCTGCTATTTCTACTACTACTACTGTTACTGCTGCTATTTCTACTACTACTACTGTTACTGCTGCTATTTCTACTACTACTACTACTGTTACTGCTGCTATTTCTACTACTACTACTGTTACTGCTGCTATTTCTACTACTACTACTACTACTACTACTGCTATTTCTACTACTACTACTACTACTGTTACTGCTGCTATTTCTACTACTACTACTGTTACTGCTGCTATTTCTACTACTACTACTGTTACTGTTGCTATTTCTACTACTACTGCTGTTACTGCTGCTATTTCTACTACTACTACTGTTACTGCTGCTATTTCTACTACTACTACTGTTACTGTTGCTATTTCTACTACTACTACTGTTACTGCTGCTATTTCTACTACTACTACTGTTACTGCTGCTATTTCTACTACTACTACTGCTATTTCTACTACTACTACTGCTATTTCTACTACTACTACTGCTACTGCTGCTATTTCTACTACTACTACTGTTACTGCTGCTATTTCTACTACTACTACTGTTACTGCTGCTATTTCTACTACTACTACTGTTACTGCTGCTATTTCTACTACTACTACTGCTATTTCTACTACTACTACTACTGTTACTGCTGCTATTTCTACTACTACTACTACTACTGTTACTGCTGCTATTTCTACTACTACTACTGTTACTGCTGCTATTTCTACTACTACTACTGTTACTGCTGCTATTTCTACTACTACTACTACTACTGTTACTGTTGCTATTTCTACTACTACTACTACTGTTACTGCTGCTATTTCTACTACTGCTATTTCTACTACTGCTATTTCTACTACTACTACTGTTACTGCTGCTATTTCTACTACTACTATTTCTACTACTACTACTACTACTGTTACTGCTGCTATTTCTACTACTGCTATTTCTACTACTACTACTACTGTTACTGTTGCTATTTCTACTACTACTACTGTTACTGTTGCTATTTCTACTACTACTACTACTGTTACTGCTGCTATTTCTACTACTACTACTGTTACTGCTGCTATTTCTACTACTACTATTTCTACTACTACTACTACTGTTACTGCTGCTATTTCTACTACTGCTATTTCTACTACTACTACTACTGTTACTGCTGCTATTTCTACTACTACTACTACTACTACTGCTATTTCTACTACTACTACTACTGTTACTGCTGCTATTTCTACTACTACTGTTACTGCTGCTATTTCTACTACTACTACTGTTACTGTTGCTATTTCTACTACTACTGCTGCTATTTCTACTACTACTCCTGTTACTGCTGCTATTTCTACTACTACTACTGTTACTGTTGCTATTTCTACTACTACTACTGTTACTGTTGCTATTTCTACTACTACTGCTGTTACTGCTGCTATTTCTACTACTACTACTGTTACTGCTGCTATTTCTACTACTACTACTGTTACTGTTGCTATTTCTACTACTACTACTGTTACTGCTGCTATTTCTACTACTACTACTGTTACTGTTGCTATTTCTACTACTACTACTGTTACTGCTGCTATTTCTACTACTACTACTGTTACTGCTGCTATTTCTACTACTACTACTGCTATTTCTACTACTACTACTGCTATTTCTACTACTACTACTGCTACTGCTGCTATTTCTACTACTACTACTGTTACTGCTGCTATTTCTACTACTACTACTGTTACTGCTGCTATTTCTACTACTACTACTACTGTTACTGCTGCTATTTCTACTACTACTACTGCTATTTCTACTACTACTACTACTGTTACTGCTGCTATTTCTACTACTACTACTACTACTGTTACTGCTGCTATTTCTACTACTACTACTGTTACTGCTGCTATTTCTACTACTACTACTGTTACTGCTGCTATTTCTACTACTACTACTACTACTGTTACTGTTGCTATTTCTACTACTACTACTACTGTTACTGCTGCTATTTCTACTACTGCTATTTCTACTACTGCTATTTCTACTACTACTACTGTTACTGCTGCTATTGCTACTACTACTATTTCTACTACTACTACTACTACTGTTACTGCTGCTATTTCTACTACTGCTATTTCTACTACTACTACTACTGTTACTGTTGCTATTTCTACTACTACTACTGTTACTGTTGCTATTTCTACTACTACTACTACTGTTACTGCTGCTATTTCTACTACTACTACTGTTACTGCTGCTATTTCTACTACTACTATTTCTACTACTACTACTACTGTTACTGCTGCTATTTCTACTACTGCTATTTCTACTACTACTACTACTGTTACTGCTGCTATTTCTACTACTACTATTTCTACTACTACTACTACTGTTACTGCTGCTATTTCTACTACTGCTATTTCTACTACTACTACTACTACTACTGTTGCTATTTCTACTACTACTACTGTTACTGTTGCTATTTCTACTACTACTACTACTGTTACTGCTGCTATTTCTACTACTACTACTGTTACTGCTGCTATTTCTACTACTACTACTGTTACTGCTGCTATTTCTACTACTACTACTGTTACTGCTGCTATTTCTACTACTACTACTACTGTTACTGCTGCTATTTCTACTACTACTACTGTTACTGCTGCTATTTCTACTACTACTACTACTACTACTACTGCTATTTCTACTACTACTACTACTACTGTTACTGCTGCTATTTCTACTACTACTACTGTTACTGCTGCTATTTCTACTACTACTACTGTTACTGTTGCTATTTCTACTACTACTACTGTTACTGCTGCTATTTCTACTACTACTACTGTTACTGCTGCTATTTCTACTACTACTACTGTTACTGTTGCTATTTCTACTACTACTACTGTTACTGCTGCTATTTCTACTACTACTACTGTTACTGCTGCTATTTCTACTACTACTACTGCTATTTCTACTACTACTACTGCTATTTCTACTACTACTACTGCTACTGCTGCTATTTCTACTAATACTACTGTTACTGCTGCTATTTCTACTACTACTACTGTTACTGCTACTATTTCTACTACTACTACTACTGTTACTGCTGCTATTTCTACTACTGCTATTTCTACTACTACTACTACTGTTACTGCTGCTATTTCTACTACTACTACTACTACTACTGCTATTTCTACTACTACTACTACTGTTACTGCTGCTATTTCTACTACTACTGTTACTGCTGCTATTTCTACTACTACTACTGTTACTGTTGCTATTTCTACTACTACTGCTGCTATTTCTACTACTACTCCTGTTACTGCTGCTATTTCTACTACTACTACTGTTACTGTTGCTATTTCTACTACTACTACTGTTACTGTTGCTATTTCTACTACTACTGCTGTTACTGCTGCTATTTCTACTACTACTACTGTTACTGCTGCTATTTCTACTACTACTACTGTTACTGTTGCTATTTCTACTACTACTACTGTTACTGCTGCTATTTCTACTACTACTACTGTTACTGTTGCTATTTCTACTACTACTACTGTTACTGCTGCTATTTCTACTACTACTACTGTTACTGCTGCTATTTCTACTACTACTACTGCTATTTCTACTACTACTACTGCTATTTCTACTACTACTACTGCTACTGCTGCTATTTCTACTACTACTACTGTTACTGCTGCTATTTCTACTACTACTACTGTTACTGCTGCTATTTCTACTACTACTACTACTGTTACTGCTGCTATTTCTACTACTACTACTGCTATTTCTACTACTACTACTACTGTTACTGCTGCTATTTCTACTACTACTACTACTACTGTTACTGCTGCTATTTCTACTACTACTACTGTTACTGCTGCTATTTCTACTACTACTACTGTTACTGCTGCTATTTCTACTACTACTACTACTACTGTTACTGTTGCTATTTCTACTACTACTACTACTGTTACTGCTGCTATTTCTACTACTACTATTTCTACTACTGCTATTTCTACTACTACTACTGTTACTGCTGCTATTGCTACTACTACTATTTCTACTACTACTACTACTACTGTTACTGCTGCTATTTCTACTACTGCTATTTCTACTACTACTACTACTGTTACTGTTGCTATTTCTACTACTACTACTGTTACTGTTGCTATTTCTACTACTACTACTGTTACTGCTGCTATTTCTACTACTACTACTACTGTTACTGCTGCTATTTCTACTACTACTACTGTTACTGCTGCTATTTCTACTACTACTACTACTACTACTACTGCTATTTCTACTACTACTACTACTACTGTTACTGCTGCTATTTCTACTACTACTACTGTTACTGCTGCTATTTCTACTACTACTACTGTTACTGTTGCTATTTCTACTACTACTGCTGTTACTGCTGCTATTTCTACTACTACTACTGTTACTGCTGCTATTTCTACTACTACTACTGTTACTGTTGCTATTTCTACTACTACTACTGTTACTGCTGCTATTTCTACTACTACTACTGTTACTGCTGCTATTTCTACTACTACTACTGCTATTTCTACTACTACTACTGCTATTTCTACTACTACTACTGCTACTGCTACTGCTGCTATTTCTACTACTACTACTGTTACTGCTGCTATTTCTACTACTACTACTGTTACTGCTGCTATTTCTACTACTACTACTACTGTTACTGCTGCTATTTCTACTACTACTACTGCTATTTCTACTACTACTACTACTGTTACTGCTGCTATTTCTACTACTACTACTACTACTGTTACTGCTGCTATTTCTACTACTACTACTGTTACTGCTGCTATTTCTACTACTACTACTGTTACTGCTGCTATTTCTACTACTACTACTACTACTGTTACTGTTGCTATTTCTACTACTACTACTACTGTTACTGCTGCTATTTCTACTACTGCTATTTCTACTACTGCTATTTCTACTACTACTACTGTTACTGCTGCTATTGCTACTACTACTATTTCTACTACTACTACTACTACTGTTACTGCTGCTATTTCTACTACTGCTATTTCTACTACTACTACTACTGTTACTGTTGCTATTTCTACTACTACTACTGTTACTGTTGCTATTTCTACTACTACTACTACTGTTACTGCTGCTATTTCTACTACTACTACTGTTACTGCTGCTATTTCTACTACTACTATTTCTACTACTACTACTACTGTTACTGCTGCTATTTCTACTACTGCTATTTCTACTACTACTACTACTGTTACTGCTGCTATTTCTACTACTACTACTACTACTACTGCTATTTCTACTACTACTACTACTGTTACTGCTGCTATTTCTACTACTACTACTGTTACTGCTGCTATTTCTACTACTACTACTGTTACTGTTGCTATTTCTACTACTACTGCTGCTATTTCTACTACTACTACTGTTACTGCTGCTATTTCTACTACTACTACTGTTACTGTTGCTATTTCTACTACTACTACTGTTACTGCTGCTATTTCTACTACTACTGCTGTTACTGCTGCTATTTCTACTACTACTACTGTTACTGCTGCTATTTCTACTACTACTACTGTTACTGTTGCTATTTCTACTACTACTACTGTTACTGCTGCTATTTCTACTACTACTACTGTTACTGTTGCTATTTCTACTACTACTACTGTTACTGCTGCTATTTCTACTACTACTACTGTTACTGCTGCTATTTCTACTACTACTACTGTTACTACTGCTATTTCTACTACTACTACTACTGCTGCTATTTACTACTACTACTACTGCTGCTATTTCTACTACTACTACTGTTACTGCTGCTATTTCTACTACTACTACTACTGCTACTACTGCTACTACTACTACTGTTACTGCTGCTATTTCTACTACTACTACTACTGTTACTGCTGCTATTTCTACTACTACTACTGCTATTTCTACTACTACTACTACTGTTACTGCTGCTATTTCTACTACTACTACTACTACTGTTACTGCTGCTATTTCTACTACTACTACTGTTACTGCTGCTATTTCTACTACTACTACTGTTACTGCTGCTATTTCTACTACTACTACTACTACTGTTACTGTTGCTATTTCTACTACTACTACTACTGTTACTGCTGCTATTTCTACTACTGCTATTTCTACTACTGCTATTTCTACTACTACTACTGTTACTGCTGCTATTGCTACTACTACTATTTCTACTACTACTACTACTACTGTTACTGCTGCTATTTCTACTACTGCTATTTCTACTACTACTACTACTGTTACTGTTGCTATTTCTACTACTACTACTGTTACTGTTGCTATTTCTACTACTACTACTACTGTTACTGCTGCTATTTCTACTACTACTACTGTTACTGCTGCTATTTCTACTACTACTATTTCTACTACTACTACTACTGTTACTGCTGCTATTTCTACTACTGCTATTTCTACTACTACTACTACTGTTACTGCTGCTATTTCTACTACTACTATTTCTACTACTACTACTACTGTTACTGCTGCTATTTCTACTACTGCTATTTCTACTACTACTACTACTACTACTGTTGCTATTTCTACTACTACTACTGTTACTGTTGCTATTTCTACTACTACTACTACTGTTACTGCTGCTATTTCTACTACTACTACTGTTACTGCTGCTATTTCTACTACTACTACTGTTACTGCTGCTATTTCTACTACTACTACTGTTACTGCTGCTATTTCTACTACTACTACTACTGTTACTGCTGCTATTTCTACTACTACTACTGTTACTGCTGCTATTTCTACTACTACTACTACTACTACTACTGCTATTTCTACTACTACTACTACTACTGTTACTGCTGCTATTTCTACTACTACTACTGTTACTGCTGCTATTTCTACTACTACTACTGTTACTGTTGCTATTTCTACTACTACTGCTGTTACTGCTGCTATTTCTACTACTACTACTGTTACTGCTGCTATTTCTACTACTACTACTGTTACTGTTGCTATTTCTACTACTACTACTGTTACTGCTGCTATTTCTACTACTACTACTGTTACTGCTGCTATTTCTACTACTACTACTGCTATTTCTACTACTACTACTGCTATTTCTACTACTACTACTGCTACTGCTGCTATTTCTACTACTACTACTGTTACTGCTGCTATTTCTACTACTACTACTGTTACTGCTGCTATTTCTACTACTACTACTACTGTTACTGCTGCTATTTCTACTACTGCTATTTCTACTACTACTACTACTGTTACTGCTGCTATTTCTACTACTACTACTACTACTGCTATTTCTACTACTACTACTACTGTTACTGCTGCTATTTCTACTACTACTGTTACTGCTGCTATTTCTACTACTACTACTGTTACTGTTGCTATTTCTACTACTACTGCTGCTATTTCTACTACTACTCCTGTTACTGCTGCTATTTCTACTACTACTACTGTTACTGTTGCTATTTCTACTACTACTACTGTTACTGTTGCTATTTCTACTACTACTGCTGTTACTGCTGCTATTTCTACTACTACTACTGTTACTGCTGCTATTTCTACTACTACTACTGTTACTGTTGCTATTTCTACTACTACTACTGTTACTGCTGCTATTTCTACTACTACTACTGTTACTGTTGCTATTTCTACTACTACTACTGTTACTGCTGCTATTTCTACTACTACTACTGTTACTGCTGCTATTTCTACTACTACTACTGCTATTTCTACTACTACTACTGCTATTTCTACTACTACTACTGCTACTGCTGCTATTTCTACTACTACTACTGTTACTGCTGCTATTTCTACTACTACTACTGTTACTGCTGCTATTTCTACTACTACTACTACTGTTACTGCTGCTATTTCTACTACTACTACTGCTATTTCTACTACTACTACTACTGTTACTGCTGCTATTTCTACTACTACTACTACTACTGTTACTGCTGCTATTTCTACTACTACTACTGTTACTGCTGCTATTTCTACTACTACTACTGTTACTGCTGCTATTTCTACTACTACTACTACTACTACTGTTACTGTTGCTATTTCTACTACTACTACTACTGTTACTGCTGCTATTTCTACTACTGCTATTTCTACTACTGCTATTTCTACTACTACTACTGTTACTGCTGCTATTGCTACTACTACTATTTCTACTACTACTACTACTACTGTTACTGCTGCTATTTCTACTACTGCTATTTCTACTACTACTACTACTGTTACTGTTGCTATTTCTACTACTACTACTGTTACTGTTGCTATTTCTACTACTACTACTACTGTTACTGCTGCTATTTCTACTACTACTACTGTTACTGCTGCTATTTCTACTACTACTATTTCTACTACTACTACTACTGTTACTGCTGCTATTTCTACTACTGCTATTTCTACTACTACTACTACTGTTACTGCTGCTATTTCTACTACTACTATTTCTACTACTACTACTACTGTTACTGCTGCTATTTCTACTACTGCTATTTCTACTACTACTACTACTACTACTGTTGCTATTTCTACTACTACTACTGTTACTGTTGCTATTTCTACTACTACTACTACTGTTACTGCTGCTATTTCTACTACTACTACTGTTACTGCTGCTATTTCTACTACTACTACTGTTACTGCTGCTATTTCTACTACTACTACTGTTACTGCTGCTATTTCTACTACTACTACTACTGTTACTGCTGCTATTTCTACTACTACTACTGTTACTGCTGCTATTTCTACTACTACTACTACTACTACTACTGCTATTTCTACTACTACTACTACTACTGTTACTGCTGCTATTTCTACTACTACTACTGTTACTGCTGCTATTTCTACTACTACTACTGTTACTGTTGCTATTTCTACTACTACTGCTGTTACTGCTGCTATTTCTACTACTACTACTGTTACTGCTGCTATTTCTACTACTACTACTGTTACTGTTGCTATTTCTACTACTACTACTGTTACTGCTGCTATTTCTACTACTACTACTGTTACTGCTGCTATTTCTACTACTACTACTGCTATTTCTACTACTACTACTGCTATTTCTACTACTACTACTGCTACTGCTGCTATTTCTACTAATACTACTGTTACTGCTGCTATTTCTACTACTACTACTGTTACTGCTGCTATTTCTACTACTACTACTACTGTTACTGCTGCTATTTCTACTACTACTACTGCTATTTCTACTACTACTACTACTGTTACTGCTGCTATTTCTACTACTACTACTACTACTGTTACTGCTGCTATTTCTACTACTACTACTGTTACTGCTGCTATTTCTACTACTACTACTGTTACTGCTGCTATTTCTACTACTACTACTACTACTGTTACTGTTGCTATTTCTACTACTACTACTACTGTTACTGCTGCTATTTCTACTACTGCTATTTCTACTACTGCTATTTCTACTACTACTACTGTTACTGCTGCTATTGCTACTACTACTATTTCTACTACTACTACTACTACTGTTACTGCTGCTATTTCTACTACTGCTATTTCTACTACTACTACTACTGTTACTGTTGCTATTTCTACTACTACTACTGTTACTGTTGCTATTTCTACTACTACTACTACTGTTACTGCTGCTATTTCTACTACTACTACTGTTACTGCTGCTATTTCTACTACTACTATTTCTACTACTACTACTACTGTTACTGCTGCTATTTCTACTACTGCTATTTCTACTACTACTACTACTGTTACTGCTGCTATTTCTACTACTACTATTTCTACTACTACTACTACTGTTACTGCTGCTATTTCTACTACTGCTATTTCTACTACTACTACTACTACTACTGTTGCTATTTCTACTACTACTACTGTTACTGTTGCTATTTCTACTACTACTACTACTGTTACTGCTGCTATTTCTACTACTACTACTACTGTTACTGCTGCTATTTCTACTACTACTATTTCTACTACTACTACTGTTACTGCTGCTATTTCTACTACTGCTATTTCTACTACTACTACTGTTACTGCTGCTATTTCTACTACTACTACTGTTACTGCTGCTATTTCTACTACTACTACTGCTATTTCTACTACTGCTATTTCTACTACTACTACTACTGTTGTTACTGCTGCTATTTCTACTACTACTACTATTTCTACTACTACTATTTCTGCTATTTCTACTACTACTACTGTTACTGTTGCTATTTCTACTACTACTACTGTTACTGCTGCTATTTCTACTACTACTACTGTTACTGCTGCTATTTCTACTACTACTACTGTTACTGCTGCTATTTCTACTACTACTACTGTTACTGTTGCTATTTCTACTACTACTACTGTTACTGCTGCTATTTCTACTACTACTACTGTTACTGCTGCTATTTCTACTACTACTACTGTTACTGCTGCTATTTCTACTACTACTACTGTTACTGCTGCTATTTCTACTACTACTACTACTGCTATTTCTACTACTACTACTGTTACTGCTGCTATTTCTACTACTACTACTACTGTTACTGCTGCTATTTCTACTACTACTACTGTTACTGCTGCTATTTCTACTACTACTACTACTGTTACTGCTGCTATTTCTACTACTACTACTGTTACTGCTGCTATTTCTACTACTACTACTACTACTACTGCTATTTCTACTACTACTACTACTGTTACTGCTGCTATTTCTACTACTACTGTTACTGCTGCTATTTCTACTACTACTACTGTTACTGTTGCTATTTCTACTACTACTGCTGTTACTGCTGCTATTTCTACTACTACTACTGTTACTGCTGCTATTTCTACTACTACTACTGTTACTGTTGCTATTTCTACTACTACTACTGTTACTGCTGCTATTTCTACTACTACTACTGTTACTGCTGCTATTTCTACTACTACTACTGTTACTGCTGCTATTTCTACTACTACTACTGTTACTGCTGCTATTTCTACTACTACTACTACTGCTATTTCTACTACTACTACTGTTACTGCTGCTATTTCTACTACTACTACTACTGTTACTGCTGCTATTTCTACTACTACTACTGTTACTGCTGCTATTTCTACTACTACTACTACTGTTACTGCTGCTATTTCTACTACTACTACTGTTACTGCTGCTATTTCTACTACTACTACTACTACTACTGCTATTTCTACTACTACTACTACTGTTACTGCTGCTATTTCTACTACTACTGTTACTGCTGCTATTTCTACTACTACTACTGTTACTGTTGCTATTTCTACTACTACTGCTGTTACTGCTGCTATTTCTACTACTACTACTGTTACTGCTGCTATTTCTACTACTACTACTGTTACTGCTGCTATTTCTACTACTACTACTACTGCTATTTCTACTACTACTACTGTTACTGCTGCTATTTCTACTACTACTACTACTGTTACTGCTGCTATTTCTACTACTACTACTGTTACTGCTGCTATTTCTACTACTACTACTACTGTTACTGCTGCTATTTCTACTACTACTACTGTTACTGCTGCTATTTCTACTACTACTACTACTACTACTGCTATTTCTACTACTACTACTACTGTTACTGCTGCTATTTCTACTACTACTGTTACTGCTGCTATTTCTACTACTACTACTGTTACTGTTGCTATTTCTACTACTACTACTGTTACTGCTGCTATTTCTACTACTACTACTGTTACTGCTGCTATTTCTACTACTACTACTGTTACTGTTGCTATTTCTACTACTACTACTGTTACTGCTGCTATTTCTACTACTACTACTGTTACTGCTGCTATTTCTACTACTACTACTGTTACTGCTGCTATTTCTACTACTACTACTGTTACTGCTGCTATTTCTACTACTACTACTACTACTGCTATTTCTACTACTACTACTGTTACTGCTGCTATTTCTACTACTACTACTACTGTTACTGCTGCTATTTCTACTACTACTACTGTTACTGCTGCTATTTCTACTACTACTACTACTGTTACTGCTGCTATTTCTACTACTACTACTGTTACTGCTGCTATTTCTACTACTACTACTACTACTACTGCTATTTCTACTACTACTACTACTGTTACTGCTGCTATTTCTACTACTACTGTTACTGCTGCTATTTCTACTACTACTACTGTTACTGTTGCTATTTCTACTACTACTGCTGCTATTTCTACTACTACTACTGTTACTGCTGCTATTTCTACTACTACTACTGTTACTGTTGCTATTTCTACTACTACTACTGTTACTGCTGCTATTTCTACTACTACTACTGTTACTGCTGCTATTTCTACTACTACTACTGTTACTGCTGCTATTTCTACTACTACTACTGTTACTGTTGCTATTTCTACTACTACTACTGTTACTGCTGCTATTTCTACTACTACTACTGTTACTGTTGCTATTTCTACTACTACTACTGTTACTGCTGCTATTTCTACTACTACTACTGTTACTGCTGCTATTTCTACTACTACTACTGCTATTTCTACTACTACTACTGCTATTTCTACTACTACTACTGCTACTGCTGCTATTTCTACTACTACTACTGTTACTGCTGCTATTTCTACTACTACTACTGTTACTGCTGCTATTTCTACTACTACTACTACTGTTACTGCTGCTATTTCTACTACTACTACTGCTATTTCTACTACTACTACTACTGTTACTGCTGCTATTTCTACTACTACTACTACTACTGTTACTGCTGCTATTTCTACTACTACTACTGTTACTGCTGCTATTTCTACTACTACTACTGTTACTGCTGCTATTTCTACTACTACTACTACTACTGTTACTGTTGCTATTTCTACTACTACTACTACTGTTACTGCTGCTATTTCTACTACTGCTATTTCTACTACTGCTATTTCTACTACTACTACTGTTACTGCTGCTATTCTACTACTACTATTTCTACTACTACTACTACTACTGTTACTGCTGCTATTTCTACTACTGCTATTTCTACTACTACTACTACTGTTACTGTTGCTATTTCTACTACTACTACTGTTACTGTTGCTATTTCTACTACTACTACTACTGTTACTGCTGCTATTTCTACTACTACTACTGTTACTGCTGCTATTTCTACTACTACTATTTCTACTACTACTACTACTGTTACTGCTGCTATTTCTACTACTGCTATTTCTACTACTACTACTACTGTTACTGCTGCTATTTCTACTACTACTATTTCTACTACTACTACTACTGTTACTGCTGCTATTTCTACTACTGCTATTTCTACTACTACTACTACTACTACTGTTGCTATTTCTACTACTACTACTGTTACTGTTGCTATTTCTACTACTACTACTACTGTTACTGCTGCTATTTCTACTACTACTACTACTGTTACTGCTGCTATTTCTACTACTACTATTTCTACTACTACTACTGTTACTGCTGCTATTTCTACTACTGCTATTTCTACTACTACTACTGTTACTGCTGCTATTTCTACTACTACTACTGTTACTGCTGCTATTTCTACTACTACTACTGCTATTTCTACTACTGCTATTTCTACTACTACTACTACTGTTGTTACTGCTGCTATTTCTACTACTACTACTATTTCTACTACTACTATTTCTGCTATTTCTACTACTACTACCGTTACTGTTGCTATTTCTACTACTACTGCTGTTACTGCTGCTATTTCTACTACTACTACTGTTACTGCTGCTATTTCTACTACTACTACTGTTACTGCTGCTATTTCTACTACTACTACTGTTACTGTTGCTATTTCTACTACTACTACTGTTACTGCTGCTATTTCTACTACTACTACTGTTACTGCTGCTATTTCTACTACTACTGCTGTTACTGCTGCTATTTCTACTACTACTACTGTTACTGCTGCTATTTCTACTACTACTACTACTGCTATTTCTACTACTACTACTGTTACTGCTGCTATTTCTACTACTACTACTACTGTTACTGCTGCTATTTCTACTACTACTACTGTTACTGCTGCTATTTCTACTACTACTACTACTGTTACTGCTGCTATTTCTACTACTACTACTGTTACTGCTGCTATTTCTACTACTACTACTACTACTACTGCTATTTCTACTACTACTACTACTGTTACTGCTGCTATTTCTACTACTACTGTTACTGCTGCTATTTCTACTACTACTACTGTTACTGTTGCTATTTCTACTACTACTGCTGTTACTGCTGCTATTTCTACTACTACTACTGTTACTGCTGCTATTTCTACTACTACTACTGTTACTGTTGCTATTTCTACTACTACTACTGTTACTGCTGCTATTTCTACTACTACTACTGTTACTGCTGCTATTTCTACTACTACTACTGCTATTTCTACTACTACTACTACTGTTACTGCTGCTATTTCTACTACTACTACTACTGTTACTGCTGCTATTTCTACTACTACTACTGCTATTTCTACTACTACTACTACTGTTACTGCTGCTATTTCTACTACTACTACTACTGCTATTTCTACTACTACTACTACTACTGTTACTGTCGCTATTTCTACTACTACTACTACTACTGTTACTGTTGCTATTTCTACTACTACTACTGTTACTGTTGCTATTTCTACTACTACTACTACTGTTACTGCTGCTATTTCTACTACTACTACTACTGTTACTGCTGCTATTTCTACTACTACTATTTCTACTACTACTATACTGTTACTGCTGCTATTTCTACTATTTCTATTTCTACTACTACTACTGTTACTGCTGCTATTGCTACTACTACTATTTCTACTACTACTACTACTACTGTTACTGCTGCTATTTCTACTACTGCTATTTCTACTACTACTACTACTGTTACTGTTGCTATTTCTACTACTACTACTGTTACTGTTGCTATTTCTACTACTACTACTACTGTTACTGCTGCTATTTCTACTACTACTACTGTTACTGCTGCTATTTCTACTACTACTACTACTACTACTGCTATTTCTACTACTACTACTGTTACTGCTGCTATTTCTACTACTACTACTGTTACTGCTGCTATTTCTACTACTACTGCTGTTACTGCTGCTATTTCTACTACTACTACTGTTACTGCTGCTATTTCTACTACTACTACTACTGCTATTTCTACTACTACTACTGTTACTGCTGCTATTTCTACTACTACTACTGTTACTGCTGCTATTTCTACTACTACTACTGCTATTTCTACTACTGCTATTTCTACTACTACTACTACTGTTGTTACTGCTGCTATTTCTACTACTACTACTATTTCTACTACTACTATTTCTGCTATTTCTACTACTACTACCGTTACTGTTGCTATTTCTACTACTACTACTGTTACTGCTGCTATTTCTACTACTACTACTGTTACTGCTGCTATTTCTACTACTACTACTGTTACTGCTGCTATTTCTACTACTACTACTGTTACTGTTGCTATTTCCTACTACTACTACTGTTACTGCTGCTATTTCTACTAACTACTTTACTGCTGCTATTTCTACTACTACTGCTGTTACTGCTGCTATTTCTACTACTACTACTGTTACTGCTGCTATTTCTACTACTACTACTAACTGCTATTTCTACTACTACTACTGTTACTGCTGCTATTTCTACTACTACTACTACTGTTACTGCTGCTATTTCTACTACTACTACTGTTACTGCTGCTATTTCTACTACTACTACTACTGTTACTGCTGCTATTTCTACTACTACTACTGTTACTGCTGCTATTTCTACTACTACTACTACTACTACTGCTATTTCTACTACTACTACTACTGTTACTGCTGCTATTTCTACTACTACTGTTACTGCTGCTATTTCTACTACTACTACTGTTACTGTTGCTATTTCTACTACTACTACTGTTACTGCTGCTATTTCTACTACTACTACTGTTACTGCTGCTATTTCTACTACTACTACTGTTACTGCTGCTATTTCTACTACTACTACTGTTACTGCTGCTATTTCTACTACTACTACTGTTACTGCTGCTATTTCTACTACTACTACTGCTATTTCTACTACTACTACTACTGTTACTGCTGCTATTTCTACTACTACTACTACTGTTACTGCTGCTATTTCTACTACTACTACTGCTATTTCTACTACTACTACTACTGTTACTGCTGCTATTTCTACTACTACTACTACTGCTATTTCTACTACTACTACTACTACTGTTACTGTCCTGCTATTTCTACTACTACTACTACTACTGTTAATATTGCTATTTCTACTACTACTACTGTTACTGCTGCTATTTCTACTACTACTACTACTGTTACTGCTGCTATTTCTACTACTACTACTACTGTTACTGCTGCTATTTCTACTACTACTATTTCTACTACTACTACTACTGTTACTGCTGCTATTTCTACTACTACTATTTCTACTACTACTACTACTACTGTTACTGCTGCTATTTCTACTACTGCTATTTCTACTACTACTACTACTGTTACTGTTGCTATTTCTACTACTACTACTGTTACTGTTGCTATTTCTACTACTACTACTACTGTTACTGCTGCTATTTCTACTACTACTACTGTTACTGCTGCTATTTCTACTACTACTATTTCTACTACTACTACTACTGTTACTGCTGCTATTTCTACTACTGCTATTTCTACTACTACTACTACTGTTACTGCTGCTATTTCTACTACTACTATTTCTACTACTACTACTGTTACTGCTGCTATTTCTACTACTGCTATTTCTACTACTACTACTGTTACTGCTGCTATTTCTACTACTACTACTGCTATTTCTACTACTGCTATTTCTACTACTACTACTACTGCTATTTCTACTACTACTACTATTTCTACTACTACTACTACTGCTATTTCTACTACTACTACCGTTACTGTTGCTATTTCTACTACTACTGCTGTTACTGCTGCTATTTCTACTACTACTACTGTTACTGCTGCTATTTCTACTACTACTACTGTTACCGCTGCTATTTCTACTACTACTACTGTTACTGTTGCTATTTCTACTACTACTGTTACTGCTGCTATTTCTACTACTACTACTGTTACTGTTGCTATTTCTACTACTACTGCTGTTACTGCTGCTATTTCTACTACTACTACTGTTACTGCTGCTATTTCTACTACTACTACTGTTACTGTTGCTATTTCTACTACTACTACTGTTACTGCTGCTATTTCTACTACTACTACTGTTACTGCTGCTATTTCTACTACTACTACTGTTACTGCTGCTATTTCTACTACTACTACTGTTACTGCTGCTATTTCTACTACTACTACTACTGCTATTTCTACTACTACTACTGTTACTGCTGCTATTTCTACTACTACTACTACTGTTACTGCTGCTATTTCTACTACTACTACTGTTACTGCTGCTATTTCTACTACTACTACTACTACTACTGCTATTTCTACTACTACTACTACTGTTACTGCTGCTATTTCTACTACTACTGTTACTGCTGCTATTTCTACTACTACTGTTACTGCTGCAATTTCTACTACTACTACTACTGCTATTTCTACTACTACTACTGTTACTGCTGCTATTTCTACTACTACTACTACTGTTACTGCTGCTATTTCTACTACTACTACTGTTACTGCTGCTATTTCTACTACTACTACTACTACTACTGCTATTTCTACTACTACTACTACTGTTACTGCTGCTATTTCTACTACTACTGTTACTGCTGCTATTTCTACTACTACTACTGTTACTGTTGCTATTTCTACTACTACTACTGTTACTGTTGCTATTTCTACTACTACTACTACTGTTACTGCTGCTATTTCTACTACTACTACTGTTACTGCTGCTATTTCTACTACTACTATTTCTACTACTACTACTACTGTTACTGCTGCTATTTCTACTACTGCTATTTCTACTACTACTACTACTGTTACTGCTGCTATTTCTACTACTACTATTTCTACTACTACTACTGTTACTGCTGCTATTTCTACTACTGCTATTTCTACTACTACTACTGTTACTGCTGCTATTTCTACTACTACTACTGCTATTTCTACTACTGCTATTTCTACTACTACTACTACTGCTATTTCTACTACTACTACTATTTCTACTACTACTACTACTGCTATTTCTACTACTACTACTGTTACTGCTGCTATTTCTACTACTACTACTGTTACTGCTGCTATTTCTACTACTACTACTGTTACTGCTGCTATTCTACTACTACTACTGTTACTGCTGCTATTTCTACTACTACTACTGTTACTGCTGCTATTTCTACTACTACTGTTACTGCTGCTATTTCTACTACTACTACTGTTACTGCTGCTATTTCTACTACTACTACTGTTACTGCTGCTATTTCTACTACTACTACTGTTACTGCTGCTATTTCTACTACTACTACTGTTACTGCTGCTATTTTCTACTACTACTACTGTTACTGCTGCTATTTCTACTACTACTACTGTTACTGCTGCTATTTCTACTACTACTACTGTTACTGCTGCTATTTCTACTACTACTACTGTTACTGCTGCTATTTCTACTACTACTACTACTGCTATTTCTACTACTACTACTGTTACTGCTGCTATTTCTACTACTACTACTACTGTTACTGCTGCTATTTCTACTACTACTACTGTTACTGCTGCTATTTCTACTACTACTACTACTACTACTGCTATTTCTACTACTACTACTACTGTTACTGCTGCTATTTCTACTACTACTGTTACTGCTGCTATTTCTACTACTACTACTGTTACTTTGCTGCTTTTTACTGTTTCTATTCTACTACTACTCTGTTACTGCTGCTATTCTACTACTACTACTGTTTACTGCTGCTATTTCTACTACTACTACTGTTACTGTTCTATTTCTACTACTACTACTGTTACTGCTGCTATTTCTACTACTACTACTGCTATTTCTACTACTACTACTACATGTTACTGCTGCTATTTCTCTACTACTACTACTGCTATTTCTACTACTACTACACTGTTACTGCTGCTATTTCTACTACTACTACTGTTACTGCTGCTATTTCTACTACTACTACTGTTACTGCTGCTATTTCTACTACTATACTACTACTGTTACTGCCTATTTCTACTACTACTACTACTACTGTTACTGTTCTATTTCTACTACTACTACTGTTACTGTTGCTATTTCTACTACTACTACTACTGTTACTGCTGCTATTCTACTACTACTCTACTGTTACTGCTGCTATTTCTACTACTACTATTTCTACTACTAACTACTACTGTTACTGCTGCTATTTCTACTACTTCTATTTCTACTACTACTACTGTACTGCTGCTATTGCTACTACTACTATTTCTACTACTACTACTATACTGTTACTGCTGCTATTTCTACTACTGCTATTTCTACTACTAACTACTACTGTTACTGTTGCTATTTCTACTACTACTCTGTTACTGTTGCTATTTCTACTACTACTACTACTGTTACTGCTGCTATTTCTACTACTACTACTGTTACTGCTGCTATTTCTACTACTACTTTCTACTACTACTACTACTGTTACTGCTGCTATTTTCTACTACTGCTATTTCGCTACTACTACTACTACTGTACTGCTGCTATTTCTACTACTACTATTTCTACTACTACTACTGTTACTGCTGCTATTTACTACTGCTATTTCTACTACTACTACTGTTACTGCTGCTATTTCTACTACTACTACTGCTTTTCTACTACTGCTATTTCTACTACTATACTATGCTATTTCTACTACTACTACTATTTCTACTACTACTACTACTGCTATTTCTACTACTACTACCGTTACTGCTGCTATTTCTACTACTACTACTGTTACTGCTGCTATTTCTACTACTACTACTGTTACTGCTGCTATTTCTACTACTACTACTGTTACTGCTGCTATTTCTACTACTACTACTGTTACTGTTGCTATTTCTACTACTACTGTACTGCTGCTATTTCTACTACTACTACTGTTACTGCTGCTATTTCTACTACTACTACTGTTACTGCTGCTATTTCTACTACTACTACTGTTACTGCTGCTATTTCTACTACTACTACTGTTACTGTTGCTATTTCTACTCTACTACTGTTACTGCTGCTATTTCTACTACTACTACTGTTACTGCTGCTATTTCTACTACTACTGCTGTTACTGCTGCTATTTCTACTACTACTACTGTTACTGCTGCTATTTCTACTACTACTACTGTTACTGCTGCTATTTCTACTACTACTACTACTGCTATTTCCTACTACTACTACTGTTACTGCTGCTATTTCTACTACTATACTACTGTACTGCTGCTATTTCTACTACTACTACTGTTACTGCTGCTATTTCTACTACTACTACTACTGTTACTGCTGCTATTTCTACTACTACTACTGTTACTGCTGCTATTTCTACTACGACTACTACTACTACTCTATTCTACTACTTACTACTACTTTTTACTTTTGTTTTTTATTTTACTACTACTACTGTACTGCTGCTATTTCTACTACTACTGTTACTGCTGCTATTTCTACTACTACTACTGTTACTGTTGCTATTTCTACTACTACTACTGTTACTGCTGCTATTTCTACTACTCTACTGTTACTGTTGCTATTTCTACTACTACTACTGTTACTGCTGCTATTTCTACTACTACTACTACTGCTATTTCTACTACTACTACTGTTACTGCTGCTATTTCTACTACTACACTACTGTTACTGCTGCTATTTCTACTACTACTACTGTTACTGCTGCTATTCTACTACTACTACTACTGTGTTACTGCTGCTATTCTACTACTACTATTTCTACTACTACTACTGTTACTGCTGCTATTTCTACTACTAATTTCTACTACTACTACTACTACTGTTACTGCGGCTATTTCTACTACTGCTATGTTCTACTACTACTACTACTGTTACTGTTGCTATTTCTACTACTACTACTGTTACTGCTGCTATTTCTACTACTACTACTACTGTTACTGCTGCTATTTCTACTACTACTACTACTGCTGCTATTTCTACTACTACTATTGCTACTACTACTACTACTGTTACTGCTGCTATGTCTACTACTGCTATTTCTACTACTACTACTACTGTTACTGCTGCTATTTCTACTACTACTACTTCTACTACTACTACTGTTACTGCTGCTATTTCTACTACTGCTATTTTCTACTACTACTACTGTTACTGCTGCTATTCTACTACTACTACTACTATTTGCCTACTGCTATTTCTACTACTACTACACGCTAGTTCCTACTACTACTACTATTTCTACTACTACTACTACTGCTATTTCTACTACTACTACTGTTACTGTTGCTATTTCTACTACTACTACTACTGTTACTGCTGCTATTTCTACTACTACTACGTTACTGCTGCTATTTCTACTACTACTACTGTTTACTGCTGCTATTTCTACTACTACTACTGTTACTGCTGCTATTTCTACTACTACTATGTTACTACTGCTATTTCTACTACTACTACTGTTACTGTTGCTATTTCTACTACTCGCTGTACTCTGCTATTTCTACTACTACTACTGTTACTGCTGCTATTTCTACTACTACTACTGTTACTGTGCTATTTCTACTACTACTACTGTTACTGCTGCTATTTCTACTACTACTACTGTTACTGCTGCTATTCTACTACCTACTACTGTTACTGCTGCTATTTCTACTACTACTACTGGTACTGCTGCTATTTCTACTACTACTACTCTTACTACTGCTATTTCTACTACTACTACTACTGCTATTTCTACTACTACTACTGGTTACTGCTGCTATTTCTACTACTACTACTACTGTTACTGCTGCTATTTCTACTACTACTACTGTTACTGCTGCTATTTCTACTACTACTACTACTGTTACTGCTGCTATTTCTACTACTACTACTGTACTGCTGCTATTTCTACTACTACTACTACTACTACTGCTATTTCTACTACTACTACTACTGTTACTGCTGCTATTTCTACTACTACCTGTTACTGCTGCTATTTCTACACTACTATGTTACGGTTGCTATTTCTACTACTACTGCTGTTACTGCTGCTATTTCTACTACTACTACTGTTATT
>NW_022264299.1:10000-31270 GCF_002021735.2 Oncorhynchus kisutch | reverse complement strand
TAGTTTTTGCCCAGAGTGGCATCAAACATGATTTAGAGCTTGTTTATGGAAAAGTGCTTATTTATGCATTCTACAGTGTTTTCACAACATCTGGAATAAACATAACAAAATTTGTTTTTGCCCAGAGTGCATCAAACATGATGTAGAGCTTGTTTATGAAAAGTGCTTATTCTTTATTTCCATGTTGCAACTTGCTGAAAACTGTCACAATGTTCATTTCATCTCAAATAGACAGCACAGCAAAAATTGGACATCCAGAGTGCATCAAAAATGATTAGAGCTTGTTTATGGAAAAGTGCTTATTATGCATTCTACAGTGTTTTCAAAACATCTCGAATAACATAACAAAATGTTTTTTGTCCAGAGTGCATCAAACATGATTTAGAGCTTGTTTATGGAAAAGTGCTTATTTCTGCATTTCAATGTTGCAACTTGCTGAAAACTGTCCACAATGTTCATTTCATCTCAAATAGACAGCACAGCAAAAATTGTATATCCAGAGTGCATCAAACATGATTTAGAGCTTGTTTATGGAAAGTGCTTATTTATGCATTTCAATGTTGCAACTTGCTGAAAACTGTCCACAATGTTCATTTCATCTCAAATAGAAGCACAGCAAAAATTGTATATCCAGGGTGCATCAAACATGATTTAGAGCTTGTTTATGGAAAAGTGCTTATTTCTGCATTTCAATGTTGCAACTTGCTGAAAACTGTCCACAATGTTCATTTCATCTCAAATAGACAGCACAGCAAAAATTGTACATCCAGAGTGCATCAAACGTGATTTAGAGCTGTTTTATGGAACAAAGGTTTTTTTCTGTATTTCCATGTTGCAACTTGCTGAAAACTGTCCACAATGTTAGTTTCATCACAAATAGACAGCACAGCAAAAATTGGATATCCAGAGTGCCTCAAACGTATGATTTAGAGCTTGTTTATGGAAAAAAAACGTTTTTTTGTATTTCAATGTTGCAACTTGCTGAAACTGTCCACAATGTTCATTTCATTTCAAATAGACAGCACAGCAAATATTGTACATCCAGAGTGCATCAAACATGATTTAGAGCTTGTTAATGGAAAAGTGCTTATTTCTGCCATTTCAATGTTGCAACTTGCTGAAAAAGTCTACAGGGTTTCATAACATCTCCAATAAACATGTCAAAAAAAAATTCATCCAGAGTGCATCAGCATGATTTAGAGCTTGTTTTATGGAAAGTGCTTATTTATGCATTCTACAGTGTTTTCACAACATCTCGAATAAACATAACAACCATTTTGTTTTTGTCCAGAGTGCATCAAAACATGATTTAGAGCTTGTTTATGGAAAAGTGCTTATTTATGCATTCTACAGTGTTTTCACAACATCGGAATAAACATAACAAATTAGTTTTGCCCAGAGTGCATCAAACATGATTTAGAGCTTGTTTATGGAAAAGTGCTTATTTATGCATGCTACAGTGAATTTTTCACAACATCTGGAATAAACATAACAAAATTGTTTTTGCCCAGAGTGCATCAAACATGATGTAGAGCTTGTTTATGGAAAAGTGCTTATTTCTTTATTTCCATGTTGCCAACTTGCTGAAAACTGTCCACAATGGTTCATTTCATCTCAACTAGACAGCACAGCAAAATTGGACTCCAGAGTGCATCAACATGATTTAGAGCTTGTTTATGGAAAGTGCTTATTTATGCATTCTACAGTGTTTTCAAAACATCTCGAATACACATAACAAAATTTGTTTTTTGTCCAGAGTGCATCAAACATGATTTAGAGCTTGTTTATGGAAAAGTGCTTATTTCTGCATTTCAATGTTGCAACTTGCTGAAAACTGTCCACAATGTTCATTTCATCTCAATAGACAGCACAGCAAAAATTGTATATCCAGAGTGCATCAAACATGATTTAGAGCTTGTTTATGGAAAAGTGCTTATTTATGCATTTCAATGTTGCAACTTGCTGAAAACTGTCCACAATGTTCATTTCATCTCAAATAGACAGCACAGCAAAAATTGTATATCCAGGGTGCATCAAACATGATTTAGAGCTTGTTTATGGAAAGTGCTTATTTCTGCATTTCCAATTGTTGCCAACTTGCTGAAAACTGTCCCACAATGTTCATTTCATCTCAAATAGACAGCACAAGCTAAAATTGTATATCCAGAGTGCATCAAACATGATTTAGAGCTTGTTTATGGAAAAGTGCTATTTCTTTATTTCCATGTTTGCAACTTGCTGAAAACTGTCCACAATGTTAATTCATCTCAAATAGACAGCACAGCTAAAATGTATATCCAGAGTGCATCAAACATGATTTAGAGCTTGTTTATGGAAAAGTGCTTATTTCTGCATTTCCATGTTGCCAACTTGCTGAAAACTGTCCACAATGTTCATTTCATCTCAAATAGACAGCACAGCAAAAATTGGACATCCAGAGTGCATCCAACGTGATTTAGAGCTTGTTTATGGAACAAAGGTTTTTTTCTGTATTTCAATGTTGCAACTTGCTGAAAACTGTCCACAATGTTAGTTTCATCACAAATAGACAGCACAGCAAAAATTGGACATCCAGAGTGCCTCAAACGTGATTTAGAGCTTGTTTATGGAAAAACGTTTTTTCTGTATTTCAATGTTGCAACTTGCTGAAAACTGTCCACAATGTTCATTTCATTTCAAATAGACAGCACAGCAAATATTGTACATCCAGAGTGCATCAAACATGATTTAGAGCTTGTTAATGGAAAAGTTGCTTATTTCTGCATTTCAATGTGCAACTTGCTGAAAACCGTCTACAGGGTTTTCATAACATCTCCAATAACATGTCAAAAACATTTTTTCATCCAGAGTGCATCAAGCATGATTTAGAGCTGGTTTATGGAAAAGTGCTTATTTCTGCATTTCCATGTTGCAACTTGCTGAAACTGTTCACAATGTTCATTTCATCTCAAATAGACAGCACAGCTAAAATGTATATCCAGAGTGCATCAAACATGATTTAGAGCTTGTTTATGGAAAAGTGCTTATTTCTTTATTTCCATGTTGCAACTTGCTGAAAACTGTCCACAATGTTCATTTCATCTCAAATAGACAGCACAGCAATATTGTACATCCAGAGTGCATCAAACATGATTTAGAGCTTGTTTATGGAAAAGTGCTTATTTATGCATTCTACAGTGTTTCAAAACATCTCGAATAAACATAACAAAATTTGTTTTTGTCCAGAGTGCATCAAACATGATTTAGAGCTTGTTTATGGAAAAGTGCTTATTTCTGCATTTCAATGTTGCAACTTGCTGAAAACTGTCCACAATGTTAGTTTCATCACAAATAGACAGCACAGCAAAATTGGACATCCAGAGTGCCTCAAACGTGATTTAGAGCTTGTTTATGGAAAAACGTATTTTCTGTATTTCAATGTTGCAACTTGCTGAAACTGTCCACAATGTTCATTTCATTTCAAATAGACAGCACAGCAAATATTGTACATCCAGAGTGCATCAAACATGATTTAGAGCTTGTTAATGGAAAAGTGCTTATTTCTGCATTTCAATGTTGCAACTTGCTGAAAACAGTCTACAGGGTTTTCATAACATCTCCAATAAACATGTCAAAAACATTTTTTCATCCAGAGTGCATCAAGCATGATTTAGAGTTTGTTTATGGAAAAGTGCTTATTTCTGCATTTCAATGTTGCAACTTGCTGAAAACTGTCCACAATGTTCATTTCATCTCAAATAGACAGCACAGCAAAAATTGTATATCCAGAGTGCATCAAACATGATTTAGAGCTTGTTTATGGAAAAGTGCTTATTTATGCATTCTACAGTGTTTTCACAACATCTCGAATAAACATAACAACATTTGTTTTTGTCCAGAGTGCATCAAACATGATTTAGAGCTTGTTTATGGAAAAGTGCTTATTTCTGCATTCTACAGTGTTTTCACAACATCTCGAATAAACATAACAACATTTGTTTTTGTCCAGAGTGCATCAAACATGATTTAGAGCTTGTTTATGGAAAAGTGCTTATTCTGCATTCTACAGTGTTTTCACAACATCTGGAATAAACATAACAAAATTTGTTTTTGCCCAGAGTGCATCAAACATGATTTAGAGCTTGTTTATGGAAAAGTGCTTATTTCTGCATTTCAATGTTGCAACTTGCTGAAAACTGTCCACAATGTTCATTTCATCTCAAATAGACAGCACAGCTAAAATTGTATATCCAGAGTGCATCAAACATGATTTAGAGCTTGTTTATGGAAAAGTGCTTATTTCTGCATTTCAATGTTGCAACTTGCTGAAAACTGTCCACAATGTTCATTTCATCTCAAATAGACAGCACAGCAAAAATTGGACATCCAGAGTGCATCAAACATGATTTAGAGCTTGTTTATGGAAAAGTGCTTATTTCTGCATTTCAATGTTACAACTTGCTGAAAACTGTCCACAATGTTCATTTCATCTCAAATAGACAGCACAGCAAAAAATTGTATATCCAGAGTGCATCAAACATGATTTAGAGCTTGTTTATGGAAAAGTGCTTATTTCTGCATTTCCATGTTGCAACTTGCTGAAAACTGTCCACAATGTTCATTTCATCTCAAATAGACAGCACAGCAAAAATTGTACATCCAGAGTGCCTCAAACGTGATTTAGAGCTTTTTTATGGAACAAAGGTTTTTTCTGTATTTCCATGTTGCAACTTGCTGAAAACTGTCCACAATGTTAGTTTCATCACAAATAGACAGCACAGCAAAAATTGGACATCCAGAGTGCCTCAAACGTGATTTAGAGCTTGTTTATGGAAAAACGTTTTTTCCGTATTTCAATGTTGCAACTTGCTGAAAACTGTCCACAATGTTCATTTCATTTCAAATAGACAGCACAGCAAATATTGTACATCCAGAGTGCATCAAACATGATTTAGAGCTTGTTAATGGAAAAGTGCTTATTTCTGCATTTCAATGTTGCAACTTGCTGAAAACAGTCTACAGGGTTTTCATAACATCTCCAATAAACATGTCAAAAACATTTTTTCATCCAGAGTGCATCAAGCATGATTTAGAGCTGGTTTATGGAAAAGTGCTTATTTCTGCATTTCCATGTTGCAACTTGCTGAAAACTGTTCACAATGTTCATTTCATCTCAAATAGACAGCACAGCTAAAATTGTATATCCAGAGTGCATCAAACATGATTTAGAGCTTGTTTATGGAAAAGTGCTTATTTCTTTATTTCCATGTTGCAACTTGCTGAAAACTGTCCACAATGTTCATTTCATCTCAAATAGACAGCACAGCAAATATTGTACATCCAGAGTGCATCAAACATGATTTAGAGCTTGTTTATGGAAAAGTGCTTATTTATGCATTCTACAGTGTTTTCAAAACATCTCGAATAAACATAACAAAATTTGTTTTTGTCCAGAGTGCATCAAACATGATTTAGAGCTTGTTTATGGAAAAGTGCTTATTTCTGCATTTCAATGTTGCAACTTGCTGAAAACTGTCCACAATGTTAGTTTCATCACAAATAGACAGCACAGCAAAAATTGGACATCCAGAGTGCCTCAAACGTGATTTAGAGCTTGTTTATGGAAAAACGTATTTTCTGTATTTCAATGTTGCAACTTGCTGAAAACTGTCCACAATGTTCATTTCATTTCAAATAGACAGCACAGCAAATATTGTACATCCAGAGTGCATCAAACATGATTTAGAGCTTGTTAATGGAAAAGTGCTTATTTCTGCATTTCAATGTTGCAACTTGCTGAAAACAGTCTACAGGGTTTTCATAACATCTCCAATAAACATGTCAAAAACATTTTTTCATCCAGAGTGCATCAAGCATGATTTAGAGTTTGTTTATGGAAAAGTGCTTATTTCTGCATTTCAATGTTGCAACTTGCTGAAAACTGTCCACAATGTTCATTTCATCTCAAATAGACAGCACAGCAAAAATTGTATATCCAGAGTGCATCAAACATGATTTAGAGCTTGTTTATGGAAAAGTGCTTATTTATGCATTCTACAGTGTTTTCACAACATCTCGAATAAACATAACAACATTTGTTTTTGTCCAGAGTGCATCAAACATGATTTAGAGCTTGTTTATGGAAAAGTGCTTATTTCTGCATTCTACAGTGTTTTCACAACATCTCGAATAAACATAACAACATTTGTTTTTGTCCAGAGTGCATCAAACATGATTTAGAGCTTGTTTATGGAAAAGTGCTTATTTCTGCATTCTACAGTGTTTTCACAACATCTGGAATAAACATAACAAAATTTGTTTTTGCCCAGAGTGCATCAAACATGATTTAGAGCTTGTTATGGAAAAGTGCTTATTTCTGCATTTCAATGTTGCAACTTGCTGAAAACTGTCCACAATGTTCATTTCATCTCAAATAGACAGCACAGCTAAAATTGTATATCCAGAGTGCATCAAACATGATTTAGAGCTTGTTTATGGAAAAGTGCTTATTTCTGCATTTCAATGTTGCAACTTGCTGAAAACTGTCCACAATGTTCATTTCATCTCAAATAGACAGCACAGCAAAAATTGGACATCCAGAGTGCATCAAACATGATTTAGAGCTTGTTTATGGAAAAGTGCTTATTTCTGCATTTCAATGTTACAACTTGCTGAAAACTGTCCACAATGTTCATTTCATCTCAAATAGACAGCACAGCAAAAATTGTATATCCAGAGTGCATCAAACATGATTTAGAGCTTGTTTATGGAAAAGTGCTTATTTCTGCATTTCCATGTTGCAACTTGCTGAAAACTGTCCACAATGTTCATTTCATCTCAAATAGACAGCACAGCAAAAATTGTACATCCAGAGTGCCTCAAACGTGATTTAGAGCTTTTTTATGGAACAAAGGTTTTTTCTGTATTTCCATGTTGCAACTTGCTGAAAACTGTCCACAATGTTAGTTTCATCACAAATAGACAGCACAGCAAAAATTGGACATCCAGAGTGCCTCAAACGTGATTTAGAGCTTGTTTATGGAAAAACGTTTTTTCCGTATTTCAATGTTGCAACTTGCTGAAAACTGTCCACAATGTTCATTTCATTTCAAATAGACAGCACAGCAAATATTGTACATCCAGAGTGCATCAAACATGATTTAGAGCTTGTTAATGGAAAAGTGCTTATTTCTGCATTTCAATGTTGCAACTTGCTGAAAACAGTCTACAGGGTTTTCATAACATCTCCAATAAACATGTCAAAAAAAAAATTTCATCCAGAGTGCATCAAGCATGATTTAGAGCTTGTTTATGGAAAAGTGCTTATTTATGCATTCTACAGTGTTTTCACAACATCTCGAATAAACATAACAACATTTGTTTTTGTCCAGAGTGCATCAAACATGATTTAGAGCTTGTTTATGGAAAAGTGCTTATTTATGCATTCTACAGTGTTTTCACAACATCTGGAATAAACATAACAAAATTAGTTTTTGCCCAGAGTGCATCAAACATGATTTAGAGCTTGTTTATGGAAAAGTGCTTATTTATGCATTCTACAGTGTTTTCACAACATCTGGAATAAACATAACAAAATTTGTTTTTGCCCAGAGTGCATCAAACATGATTTAGAGCTTGTTTATGGAAAAGTGCTTATTTCTGCATTTCAATGTTGCAACTTGCTGAAAACTGTCCACAATGTTCATTTCATCTCAAATAGACAGCACAGCAAAAATTGTATATCCAGAGTGCATCAAACATGATTTAGAGCTTGTTTATGGAAAAGTGCTTATTTATGCATTCTACAGTGTTTTCACAACATCTCGAATAAACATAACAACATTTGTTTTTGTCCAGAGTGCATCAAACATGATTAAGAGCTTGTTTATGGAAAAGTGCTTATTTATGCATTCTACAGTGTTTTCACAACATCTCGAATAAACATAACAACATTTGTTTTTGTCCAGAGTGCATCAAACATGATTTAGAGCTTGTTTATGGAAAAGTGCTTATTTCTGCATTCTACAGTGTTTTCACAACATCTGGAATAAACATAACAAAATTTGTTTTTGCCCAGAGTGCATCAAACATTGATTTAGAGCTTGTTTATGGAAAAGTGCTTATTTCTTTATTTCCATGTTACAACTTGCTGAAAACTGTCCACAATGTTCATTTCATCTCAAATAGACAGCACAGCAAAAATTGTATATCCAGAGTGCATCAAACATGATTTAGAGCTTGTTTATGGAAAAGTGCTTATTTCTGCATTTCAATGTTGCAACTTGCTGAAAACTGTCCACCATGTTCATTTCATCTCAAATAGACAGCACAGCAAAAATTGTATATCCAGAGTGCATCAAACATGATTTAGAGCTTGTTTATGGAAAAGTGCTTATTTATGCATTCTACAGTGTTTTCACAACATCTCGAATAAACATAACAACATTTGTTTTTGTCCAGAGTGCATCAAACATGATTTAGAGCTTGTTTATGGAAAAGTGCTTATTTCTGCATTCTACTGTGTTTTCACAACATCTCGAATAAACATAACAACATTTGTTTTTGTCCAGAGTGCATCAAACATGATTTAGAGCTTGTTTATGGAAAAGTGCTTATTTCTGCATTCTACAGTGTTTTCACAACATCTGGAATAAACATAACAAAATTTGTTTTTGCCCAGAGTGCATCAAACATGATTTAGAGCTTGTTTATGGAAAAGTGCTTATTTCTTTATTTCCATGTTGCAACTTGCTGAAAACTGTCCACAATGTTCATTTCATCTCAAATAGACAGCACAGCAAATATTGTACATCCAGAGTGCATCAAACATGATTTAGAGCTTGTTTATGGAAAAGTGCTTATTTCTGCATTTCAATGTTGCAACTTGCTGAAAACAGTCTACAGGGTTTTCATAACATCTCCAATAAACATGTCAAAAACATTTTTTCATCCAGAGTGCATCAAGCATGATTTAGAGCTTGTTTATGGAAAAGTGCTTATTTATGCATTCTACAGTGTTTTCACAACATCTCGAATAAACATAAAAACATTTGTTTTTGTCCAGAGTGCATCAAACATGATTTAGAGCTTGTTTATGGAAAAGTGCTTATTTCTGCATTTCAATGTTGCAACTTGCTGAAAACTGTCCACGGCGTTCATTTCATCTCAACCTAGACACAGCACAGCAAAAATTGGACATCCAGAGTGCATCAAACATGATTTAGAGCTTGTTTATGGAAAAGTGCTTATTTATGCATTCTACCGTGTTTTCAAAACATCTCGAATAAACATAACAAAATGTGTTTTTGTCCAGAGTGCATCAAACATGATTTAGAGCTTGTTTATGGAAAAGTGCTTATTTCTGCATTTCAATGTTGCAACTTGCTGAAAACTGTCCACAATGTTCATTTCATATCAAATAGACAGCACAGCAAAAATTGTATATCCAGAGTGCATCAAACATGATTTAGAGCTTGTTTATGGAAAAGTGCTTATTTATGCATTTCAATGTTGCAACTTGCTGAAAACTGTCCACAATGTTCATTTCATCTCAAATAGACAGCACAGCAAAAATTGGACATCCAGAGTGCCTCAAACGTGATTTAGAGCTTGTTTATGGAAAAACGTATTTTCTGTATTTCAATGTTGCAACTTGCTGAAAACTGTCCACAATGTTCATTTCATTTCAAATAGACAGCACAGCAAATATTGTACATCCAGAGTGCATCAAACATGATTTAGAGCTTGTTAATGGAAAAGTGCTTATTTCTGCATTTCAATGTTGCAACTTGCTGAAAACAGTCTACAGGGTTTTCATAACATCTCCAATAAACATGTCAAAAACATTTTTTCATCCAGAGTGCATCAAGCATGATTTAGAGTTTGTTTATGGAAAAGTGCTTATTTCTGCATTTCAATGTTGCAACTTGCTGAAAACTGTCCACAATGTTCATTTCATCTCAAATAGACAGCACAGCAAAAATTGTATATCCAGAGTGCATCAAACATGATTTAGAGCTTGTTTATGGAAAAGTGCTTATTTATGCATTCTACAGTGTTTTCACAATATCTGGAATAAACATAACAAAATTTGTTTTTGCCCAGAGTGCATCAAACATGATTTAGAGCTTGTTTATGGAAAAGTGCTTATTTATGCATTCTACAGTGTTTTCCCAACATCTGGAATAAACATAACAAAATTTGTTTTTGCCCAGAGTGCATCAAACATGATTTAGAGCTTGTTTATGGAAAAGTGCTTATTTCTGCATTTCAATGTTGCAACTTGCTGAAAACTGTCCACAATGTTCATTTCATCTCAAATAGACAGCACAGCAAAAATTGTATATCCAGAGTGCATCAAACATGATTTAGAGCTTGTTTATGGAAAAGTGCTTATTTATGCATTCTACAGTGTTTTCACAACATCTCGAATAAACATAACAACATTTGTTTTTGTCCAGAGTGCATCAAACATGATTTAGAGCTTGTTTATGGAAAAGTGCTTATTTCTGCATTCTACAGTGTTTTCACAACATCTGGAATAAACATAACAAAATTTGTTTTTGCCCAGAGTGCATCAAACATGATTTAGAGCTTGTTTATGGAAAAGTGCTTATTTCTGCATTTCAATGTTGCAACTTGCTGAAAACTGTCCACAATGTTCATTTCATCTCAAATAGACAGCACAGCAAATATTGTACATCCAGAGTGCATCAAACATGATTTAGAGCTTGTTTATGGAAAAGTGCTTATTTCTGCATTTCAATGTTGCAACTTGCTGAAAACAGTCTACAGGGTTTTCATAACATCTCCAATAAACATGTCAAAAACATTTTTTCATCCAGAGTGCATCAAGCATGATTTAGAGCTTGTTTATGGAAAAGTGCTTATTTATGCATTCTACAGTGTTTTCACAACATCTCGAATAAACATAAAAACATTTGTTTTTGTCCAGAGTGCATCAAACATGATTTAGAGCTTGTTTATGGAAAAGTGCTTATTTCTGCATTTCAATGTTGCAACTTGCTGAAAACTGTCCACGGCGTTCATTTCATCTCAACCTAGACACAGCACAGCAAAAATTGGACATCCAGAGTGCATCAAACATGATTTAGAGCTTGTTTATGGAAAAGTGCTTATTTATGCATTCTACAGTGTTTTCAAAACATCTCGAATAAACATAACAAAATGTGTTTTTGTCCAGAGTGCATCAAACATGATTTAGAGCTTGTTTATGGAAAAGTGCTTATTTCTGCATTTCAATGTTGCAACTTGCTGAAAACTGTCCACAATGTTCATTTCATATCAAATAGACAGCACAGCAAAAATTGTATATCCAGAGTGCATCAAACATGATTTAGAGCTTGTTTATGGAAAAGTGCTTATTTATGCATTTCAATGTTGCAACTTGCTGAAAACTGTCCACAATGTTCATTTCATCTCAAATAGACAGCACAGCAAAAATTGGACATCCAGAGTGCCTCAAACGTGATTTAGAGCTTGTTTATGGAAAAACGTATTTTCTGTATTTCAATGTTGCAACTTGCTGAAAACTGTCCACAATGTTCATTTCATTTCAAATAGACAGCACAGCAAATATTGTACATCCAGAGTGCATCAAACATGATTTAGAGCTTGTTAATGGAAAAGTGCTTATTTCTGCATTTCAATGTTGCAACTTGCTGAAAACAGTCTACAGGGTTTTCATAACATCTCCAATAAACATGTCAAAAACATTTTTTCATCCAGAGTGCATCAAGCATGATTTAGAGTTTGTTTATGGAAAAGTGCTTATTTCTGCATTTCAATGTTGCAACTTGCTGAAAACTGTCCACAATGTTCATTTCATCTCAAATAGACAGCACAGCAAAAATTGTATATCCAGAGTGCATCAAACATGATTTAGAGCTTGTTTATGGAAAAGTGCTTATTTATGCATTCTACAGTGTTTTCACAACATCTGGAATAAACATAACAAAATTTGTTTTTGCCCAGAGTGCATCAAACATGATTTAGAGCTTGTTTATGGAAAAGTGCTTATTTATGCATTCTACAGTGTTTTCACAACATCTGGAATAAACATAACAAAATTTGTTTTTGCCCAGAGTGCATCAAACATGATTTAGAGCTTGTTTATGGAAAAGTGCTTATTTCTGCATTTCAATGTTGCAACTTGCTGAAAACTGTCCACAATGTTCATTTCATCTCAAATAGACAGCACAGCAAAAATTGTATATCCAGAGTGCATCAAACATGATTTAGAGCTTGTTTATGGAAAAGTGCTTATTTATGCATTCTACAGTGTTTTCACAACATCTCGAATAAACATAACAACATTTGTTTTTGTCCAGAGTGCATCAAACATGATTTAGAGCTTGTTTATGGAAAAGTGCTTATTTCTGCATTCTACAGTGTTTTCACAACATCTGGAATAAACATAACAAAATTTGTTTTTGCCCAGAGTGCATCAAACATGATTTAGAGCTTGTTTATGGAAAAGTGCTTATTTCTGCATTTCAATGTTGCAACTTGCTGAAAACTGTCCACAATGTTCATTTCATCTCAAATAGACAGCACAGCTAAAATTGTATATCCAGAGTGCATCAAACATGATTTAGAGCTTGTTTATGGAAAAGTGCTTATTTCTGCATTTCAATGTTGCAACTTGCTGAAAACTGTCCACAATGTTCATTTCATCTCAAATAGACAGCACAGCAAAAATTGGACATCCAGAGTGCATCAAACATGATTTAGAGCTTGTTTATGGAAAAGTGCTTATTTCTGCATTTCAATGTTACAACTTGCTGAAAACTGTCCACAATGTTCATTTCATCTCAAATAGACAGCACAGCAAAAATTGTATATCCAGAGTGCATCAAACATGATTTAGAGCTTGTTTATGGAAAAGTGCTTATTTCTGCATTTCCATGTTGCAACTTGCTGAAAACTGTCCACAATGTTCATTTCATCTCAAATAGACAGCACAGCAAAAATTGTACATCCAGAGTGCCTCAAACGTGATTTAGAGCTTTTTTATGGAACAAAGGTTTTTTCTGTATTTCCATGTTGCAACTTGCTGAAAACTGTCCACAATGTTAGTTTCATCACAAATAGACAGCACAGCAAAAATTGGACATCCAGAGTGCCTCAAACGTGATTTAGAGCTTGTTTATGGAAAAACGTTTTTTCCGTATTTCAATGTTGCAACTTGCTGAAAACTGTCCACAATGTTCATTTCATTTCAAATAGACAGCACAGCAAATATTGTACATCCAGAGTGCATCAAACATGATTTAGAGCTTGTTAATGGAAAAGTGCTTATTTCTGCATTTCAATGTTGCAACTTGCTGAAAACAGTCTACAGGGTTTTCATAACATCTCCAATAAACATGTCAAAAAAAAAAATTCATCCAGAGTGCATCAAGCATGATTTAGAGCTTGTTTATGGAAAAGTGCTTATTTATGCATTCTACAGTGTTTTCACAACATCTCGAATAAACATAACAACATTTGTTTTTGTCCAGAGTGCATCAAACATGATTTAGAGCTTGTTTATGGAAAAGTGCTTATTTATGCATTCTACAGTGTTTTCACAACATCTGGAATAAACATAACAAAATTAGTTTTTGCCCAGAGTGCATCAAACATGATTTAGAGCTTGTTTATGGAAAAGTGCTTATTTATGCATTCTACAGTGTTTTCACAACATCTGGAATAAACATAACAAAATTTGTTTTTGCCCAGAGTGCATCAAACATGATTTAGAGCTTGTTTATGGAAAAGTGCTTATTTCTGCATTTCAATGTTGCAACTTGCTGAAAACTGTCCACAATGTTCATTTCATCTCAAATAGACAGCACAGCAAAAATTGTATATCCAGAGTGCATCAAACATGATTTAGAGCTTGTTTATGGAAAAGTGCTTATTTATGCATTCTACAGTGTTTTCACAACATCTCGAATAAACATAACAACATTTGTTTTTGTCCAGAGTGCATCAAACATGATTAAGAGCTTGTTTATGGAAAAGTGCTTATTTCTGCATTCTACAGTGTTTTCACAACATCTCGAATAAACATAACAACATTTGTTTTTGTCCAGAGTGCATCAAACATGATTTAGAGCTTGTTTATGGAAAAGTGCTTATTTCTGCATTCTACAGTGTTTTCACAACATCTGGAATAAACATAACAAAATTTGTTTTTGCCCAGAGTGCATCAAACATGATTTAGAGCTTGTTTATGGAAAAGTGCTTATTTCTTTATTTCCATGTTACAACTTGCTGAAAACTGTCCACAATGTTCATTTCATCTCAAATAGACAGCACAGCAAAAATTGTATATCCACAGTGCATCAAACATGATTTAGAGCTTGTTTATGGAAAAGTGCTTATTTCTGCATTTCAATGTTGCAACTTGCTGAAAACTGTCCACAATGTTCATTTCATCTCAAATAGACAGCACAGCAAAAATTGTATATCCAGAGTGCATCAAACATGATTTAGAGCTTGTTTATGGAAAAGTGCTTATTTATGCATTCTACAGTGTTTTCACAACATCTCGAATAAACATAACAACATTTGTTTTTGTCCAGAGTGCATCAAACATGATTTAGAGCTTGTTTATGGAAAAGTGCTTATTTCTGCATTCTACAGTGTTTTCACAACATCTCGAATAAACATAACAACATTTGTTTTTGTCCAGAGTGCATCAAACATGATTTAGAGCTTGTTTATGGAAAAGTGCTTATTTCTGCATTCTACAGTGTTTTCACAACATCTGGAATAAACATAACAAAATTTGTTTTTGCCCAGAGTGCATCAAACATGATTTAGAGCTTGTTTATGGAAAAGTGCTTATTTCTTTATTTCCATGTTGCAACTTGCTGAAAACTGTCCACAATGTTCATTTCATCTCAAATAGACAGCACAGCAAATATTGTACATCCAGAGTGCATCAAACATGATTTAGAGCTTGTTTATGGAAAAGTGCTTATTTCTGCATTTCAATGTTGCAACTTGCTGAAAACCGTCTACAGGGTTTTCATAACATCTCCAATAAACATGTCAAAAACATTTTTTCATCCAGAGTGCATCAAGCATGATTTAGAGCTTGTTTATGGAAAAGTGCTTATTTATGCATTCTACAGTGTTTTCACAACATCTCGAATAAACATAAAAACATTTGTTTTTGTCCAGAGTGCATCAAACATGATTTAGAGCTTGTTTATGGAAAAGTGCTTATTTCTGCATTTCAATGTTGCAACTTGCTGAAAACTGTCCACGGCGTTCATTTCATCTCAACCTAGACACAGCACAGCAAAAATTGGACATCCAGAGTGCATCAAACATGATTTAGAGCTTGTTTATGGAAAAGTGCTTATTTATGCATTTCAATGTTGCAACTTGCTGAAAACTGTCCACAATGTTCATTTCATCTCAAATAGACAGCACAGCAAAAATTGTATATCCAGAGTGCATCAAACATGATTTAGAGCTTGTTTATGGAAAAGTGCTTATTTATGCATTTCAATGTTGCAACTTGCTGAAAACTGTCCACAATGTTCATTTCATCTCAAATAGACAGCACAGCAAAAATTGGACATCCAGAGTGCCTCAAACGTGATTTAGAGCTTGTTTATGGAAAAACGTATTTTCTGTATTTCAATGTTGCAACTTGCTGAAAACTGTCCACAATGTTCATTTCATTTCAAATAGACAGCACAGCAAATATTGTACATCCAGAGTGCATCAAACATGATTTAGAGCTTGTTAATGGAAAAGTGCTTATTTCTGCATTTCAATGTTGCAACTTGCTGAAAACAGTCTACAGGGTTTTCATAACATCTCCAATAAACATGTCAAAAACATTTTTTCATCCAGAGTGCATCAAGCATGATTTAGAGTTTGTTTATGGAAAAGTGCTTATTTCTGCATTTCAATGTTGCAACTTGCTGAAAACTGTCCACAATGTTCATTTCATCTCAAATAGACAGCACAGCAAAAATTGTATATCCAGAGTGCATCAAACATGATTTAGAGCTTGTTTATGGAAAAGTGCTTATTTATGCATTCTACAGTGTTTTCACAACATCTGGAATAAACATAACAAAATTTGTTTTTGCCCAGAGTGCATCAAACATGATTTAGAGCTTGTTTATGGAAAAGTGCTTATTTATGCATTCTACAGTGTTTTCACAACATCTGGAATAAACATAACAAAATTTGTTTTTGCCCAGAGTGCATCAAACATGATTTAGAGCTTGTTTATGGAAAAGTGCTTATTTCTGCATTTCAATGTTGCAACTTGCTGAAAACTGTCCACAATGTTCATTTCATCTCAAATAGACAGCACAGCAATAATTGTATATCCAGAGTGCATCAAACATGATTTAGAGCTTGTTTATGGAAAAGTGCTTATTTATGCATTCTACAGTGTTTTCACAACATCTCGAATAAACATAACAACATTTGTTTTTGTCCAGAGTGCATCAAACATGATTAAGAGCTTGTTTATGGAAAAGTGCTTATTTCTGCATTCTACAGTGTTTTCACAACATCTCGAATAAACATAACAACATTTGTTTTTGTCCAGAGTGCATCAAACATGATTTAGAGCTTGTTTATGGAAAAGTGCTTATTTCTGCATTCTACGGTGTTTTCACAACATCTGGAATAAACATAACAAAATTTGTTTTTGCCCAGAGTGCATCAAACATGATTTAGAGCTTGTTTATGGAAAAGTGCTTATTTCTTTATTTCCATGTTGCAACTTGCTGAAAACTGTCCACAATGTTCATTTCATCTCAAATAGACAGCACAGCAAAAATTGTATATCCAGAGTGCATCAAACATGATTTAGAGCTTGTTTATGGAAAAGTGCTTATTTCTGCATTTCAATGTTGCAACTTGCTGAAAACTGTCCACAATGTTCATTTCATCTCAAATAGACAGCACAGCAAAAATTGTATATCCAGAGTGCATCAAACATGATTTAGAGCTTGTTTATGGAAAAGTGCTTATTTATGCATTCTACAGTGTTTTCACAACATCTCGAATAAACATAACAACATTTGTTTTTGTCCAGAGTGCATCAAACATGATTTAGAGCTTGTTTATGGAAAAGTGCTTATTTCTGCATTCTACAGTGTTTTCACAACATCTGGAATAAACATAACAAAATTTGTTTTTGCCCAGAGTGCATCAAACATGATTTAGAGCTTGTTTATGGAAAAGTGCTTATTTCTTTATTTCCATGTTGCAACTTGCTGAAAACTGTCCACAATGTTCATTTCATCTCAAATAGACAGCACAGCAAAAATTGTATATCCAGAGTGCATCAAACATGATTTAGAGCTTGTTTATGGAAAAGTGCTTATTTCTGCATTTCAATGTTGCAACTTGCTGAAAACTGTCCACAATGTTCATTTCATCTCAAATAGACAGCACAGCAAAAATTGTATATCCAGAGTGCATCAAACATGATTTAGAGCTTGTTTATGGAAAAGTGCTTATTTATGCATTCTACAGTGTTTTCACAACATCTCGAATAAACATAACAACATTTGTTTTTGTCCAGAGTGCATCAAACATGATTTAGAGCTTGTTTATGGAAAAGTGCTTATTTCTGCATTTCAATGTTGCAACTTGCTGAAAACTGTCCACAATGTTCATTTCATCTCAAATAGACAGCACAGCAAAAATTGTATATCCAGAGTGCATCAAACATGATTTAGAGCTTGTTTATGGAAAAGTGCTTATTTATGCATTCTACAGTGTTTTCACAACATCTCGAATAAACATAACAACATTTGTTTTTGTCCAGAGTGCATCAAACATGATTTAGAGCTTGTTTATGGAAAAGTGCTTATTTCTGCATTCTACAGTGTTTTCACAACATCTCGAATAAACATAACAACATTTGTTTTTGTCCAGAGTGCATCAAACATGATTTAGAGCTTGTTTATGGAAAAGTGCTTATTTCTGCATTCTACAGTGTTTTCACAACATCTGGAATAAACATAACAACATTTGTTTTTGCCCAGAGTGCATCAAACATGATTTAGAGCTTGTTTATGGAAAAGTGCTTATTTCTTTATTTCCATGTTGCAACTTGCTGAAAACTGTCCACAATGTTCATTTCATCTCAAATAGACAGCACAGCAAAAATTGTATATCCAGAGTGCATCAAACATGATTTAGAGCTTGTTTATGGAAAAGTGCTTATTTATGCATTTCAATGTTGCAACTTGCTGAAAACTGTCCACAATGTTCATTTCATCTCAAATAGACAGCACAGCAAAAATTGTATATCCAGGGTGCATCAAACATGATTTAGAGCTTGTTTATGGAAAAGTGCTTATTTCTGCATTTCAATGTTGCAACTTGCTGAAAACTGTCCACAATGTTCATTTCATCTCAAATAGACAGCACAGCTAAAATTGTATATCCAGAGTGCATCAAACATGATTTAGAGCTTGTTTATGGAAAAGTGCTTATTTCTGCATTTCAATGTTGCAACTTGCTGAAAACTGTCCACAATGTTCATTTAATCTCAAATAGACAGCACAGCAAAAATTGGACATCCAGAGTGCATCAAACATGATTTAGAGCTTGTTTATGGAAAAGTGCTTATTTCTGCATTTCAATGTTACAACTTGCTGAAAACTGTCCACAATGTTCATTTCATCTCAAATAGACAGCACAGCAAAAATTGGACATCCAGAGTGCATCAAACATGATTTAGAGCTTGTTTATGGAAAAGTGCTTATTTATGCATTCTACAGTGTTTTCAAAACATCTCGAATAAACATAACAAAATTAGTTTTTGTCCAGAGTGCATCAAACATGATTTAGAGCTTGTTTATGGAAAAGTGCTTATTTATGCATTCTACAGTGTTTTCACAACATCTGGAATAAACATAACAAAATTTGTTTTTGCCCAGAGTGCATCAAACATGATTTAGAGCTTGTTTATGGAAAAGTGCTTATTTCTGCATTTCAATGTTGCAACTTGCTGAAAACTGTCCACAATGTTCATTTCATCTCAAATAGACAGCACAGCAAAAATTGTATATCCAGAGTGCATCAAACATGATTTAGAGCTTGTTTATGGAAAAGTGCTTATTTATGCATTCTACAGTGTTTTCACAACATCTCGAATAAACATAACAACATTTGTTTTTGTCCAGAGTGCATCAAACATGATTAAGAGCTTGTTTATGGAAAAGTGCTTATTTCTGCATTCTACAGTGTTTTCACAACATCTCGAATAAACATAACAACATTTGTTTTTGTCCAGAGTGCATCAAACATGATTTAGAGCTTGTTTATGGAAAAGTGCTTATTTCTGCATTCTACAGTGTTTTCACAACATCTGGAATAAACATAACAAAATTTGTTTTTGCCCAGAGTGCATCAAACATGATTTAGAGCTTGTTTATGGAAAAGTGCTTATTTCTTTATTTCCATGTTGCAACTTGCTGAAAACTGTCCACAATGTTCATTTCATCTCAAATAGACAGCACAGCAAAAATTGTATATCCAGAGTGCATCAAACATGATTTAGAGCTTGTTTATGGAAAAGTGCTTATTTATGCATTCTACAGTGTTTTCACAACATCTCGAATAAACATAACAACATTTGTTTTTGTCCAGAGTGCATCAAACATGATTTAGAGCTTGTTTATGGAAAAGTGCTTATTTCTGCATTCTACAGTGTTTTCACAACATCTGGAATAAACATAACAAAATTTGTTTTTGCCCAGAGTGCATCAAACATGATTTAGAGCTTGTTTATGGAAAAGTGCTTATTTCTTTATTTCCATGTTGCAACTTGCTGAAAACTGTCCACAATGTTCATTTCATCTCAAATAGACAGCACAGCAAAAATTGTATATCCAGAGTGCATCAAACATGATTTAGAGCTTGTTTATGGAAAAGTGCTTATTTCTGCATTTCAATGTTGCAACTTGCTGAAAACTGTCCACAATGTTCATTTCATCTCAAATAGACAGCACAGCAAAAATTGTATATCCAGAGTGCATCAAACATGATTTAGAGCTTGTTTATGGAAAAGTGCTTATTTATGCATTCTACAGTGTTTTCACAACATCTCGAATAAACATAACAACATTTGTTTTTGTCCAGATTGCATCAAACATGATTTAGAGCTTGTTTATGGAAAAGTGCTTATTTCTGCATTTCAATGTTGCAACTTGCTGAAAACTGTCCACAATGTTCATTTCATCTCAAATAGACAGCACAGCAAAAATTGTATATCCAGAGTGCATCAAACATGATTTAGAGCTTGTTTATGGAAAAGTGCTTATTTATGCATTCTACAGTGTTTTCACAACATCTCGAATAAACATAACAACATTTGTTTTTGTCCAGAGTGCATCAAACATGATTTAGAGCTTGTTTATGGAAAAGTGCTTATTTCTGCATTCTACAGTGTTTTCACAACACCTCGAATAAACATAACAACATTTGTTTTTGTCCAGAGTGCATCAAACATGATTTAGAGCTTGTTTATGGAAAAGTGCTTATTTCTGCATTCTACAGTGTTTTCACAACATCTGGAATAAACATAACAAAATTTGTTTTTGCCCAGAGTGCATCAAACATGATTTAGAGCTTGTTTATGGAAAAGTGCTTATTTCTTTATTTCCATGTTGCAACTTGCTGAAAACTGTCCACAATGTTCATTTCATCTCAAATAAACAGCACAGCAAAAATTGTATATCCAGAGTGCATCAAACATGATTTAGAGCTTGTTTATGGAAAAGTGCTTATTTCTGCATTTCAATGTTGCAACTTGCTGAAAACTGTCCACAATGTTCATTTCATCTCAAATAGACAGCACAGCAAAAATTGTATATCCAGAGTGCATCAAACATGATTTAGAGCTTGTTTATGGAAAAGTGCTTATTTATGCATTCTACAGTGTTTTCACAACATCTCGAATAAACATAACAACATTTGTTTTTGTCCAGATTGCATCAAACATGATTTAGAGCTTGTTTATGGAAAAGTGCTTATTTCTGCATTTCAATGTTGCAACTTGCTGAAAACTGTCCACAATGTTCATTTCATCTCAAATAGACAGCACAGCAAAAATTGTATATCCAGAGTGCATCAAACATGATTTAGAGCTTGTTTATGGAAAAGTGCTTATTTATGCATTCTACAGTGTTTTCACAACATCTCGAATAAACATAACAACATTTGTTTTTGTCCAGAGTGCATCAAACATGATTTAGAGCTTGTTTATGGAAAAGTGCTTATTTCTGC
>NW_022264298.1:0-31278 GCF_002021735.2 Oncorhynchus kisutch | reverse complement strand
CTGGTTCCATGGCTGCCATCACTACAGCAATGTTTACTTTCAGCCACCTTACATGTATGGGCTTCAGCAAACATGAGACTAAGAGTTGACATGTTTGACCATGGACTACTGTCTGATTTCACAGACTGTTCAAAGAGACAATTTGCAGACTATGCATATAGGTCATTAAATTGATGGACTGTTGATCAATTGTATGAGAAAATACTGCTTATGTTATATAGCTGGTCAACAGATATGGACTTTGAAATAACTTGTTAGTTATATTTGAACTGTGACCCTGACCTCTGCTCAAGTACTACCTTACAGAAGAGGATTTCTAGGGCCAGTGCATACGGACTGTTGAAGAAGGCAAGTTGGTAATGTTGGGACAACATTTATTGTGTCGGGGAGAGTGTGACAGGTTAAAGGAAATAGTCATAGCCTGTTATACATTAAAAAGTATTAGTAAGTTCATAGTATGTGAGGATCTAAAACATCTAAGGTTAAAAGAGGCATTCAGTATCAGTTGATAAAGATTGATAACATTCATATAATTGTGTTAAAGTTCAAATCTGTCAAGGGTACGAATTGTGAGAGTAATGTGTAAATGTTATATTGATTACTTGATTTTGTAGTGCCTAAAAGTGTTAATCTGTGATCTACGAAATGCTCTTAATCTATGAGCCGGAGATCGATTGCTCTGGTCTCCACCCATATTCCTGGGGGAAAATCGCGGTCTTTTCTCATTCAACTAAACGTTAAATTGAGAATACAACACCGTATCACTCTCGTGATTATTTCTCCCCTGTTTTCAGGTACTTTATTGATGATAAAAATAGTAATTAAATGTTATAACTCACTAACATGTCAAGAGTGTTTAGGGTGTGTCTTAGTAACGTTTTGAGGAAGTTAGAGTTAAGTTTGAAGAGAGTAATATTAGCCCTGCTCGGTTGAAGTGAAGAATAGCATCGTACTGAGAGTAGCTGCCATTTTATGTCGATTGTGAATGAACATGTACGGTTGTTAATAAGATATTTTGCTGTGTTATTTGTATAATGGTTTTTTTCTGTTGTTTTGTAATTGTGTTACTTTGTGAAATTGATTCAACTAAACGTTAAATGAGAATACACAACCGTATCACTCTCGTGATTATTTCTCCCCTGTTTTCAGGGGCGTAACACCTGCTTGGACCATGCACAAGCAAAACATCCGTGATAAGTACAAAGCCATCCCCACCCCCGCTTTGGCCAATCGTATCACGTCTCTGTTCCTAATCTCCCGCCTACAATCAGCAACTTAAGAGGGAGCCAGCAATACAGAGAATATTGAAGAACTGGACATCGGAGGCAGATTTAATATGTTCAAAGATTCATCCACAGTGGCCTCCCGAGTGGCGCAGCGGTCTAAGGCACTGCAACTCAGTGCTAGAGATGTTACTACAGACCCGGGATCAGCCAGTGGGGCTTTACTTGACCCAAGTCACCAGTTGAATTGCGTTTCCTCCGACACGTTGATACATCTGGCTTCTAGGTTAAGCTGGCGGGAGTTACGGAGCGCGGTTAGGCGGGTCATGTTTCGGCGGATGCATGAATCAACCTTCACCTCTCACTAGCACGTTGGGGAGTTGCAGCGATTAGACAAGATTTAAACTTTAAAAAGAAAAAGCGGGTAAAAAAAGACAGTCCACCCAGGACTCATTCATCAACATTGAGAATCTACATCATCAGTCACAGTCTTCATTAGGAAATATGTTGATGATGATGTGCCCACAATAAAAATCCCTACAGGTCTAAACCAAAAACCATGGATGAACAGAGATATTCCATACTGCAGCATTCGATGTCAGAAGAACGAACATGATGACCTGGTGGTGTGCAATGCCTAGCAGGTACGAGCTCCAAAATAAGTTAGAATGCAAAAAGACAAGACTGAAACTTTAATTGATGTTCGACAACTCAAACTTGCGTCGCGTGGCAAGGACTTCAGACTATCACAGACTGAAAAAGGCAATCCTGCTGTGCGATGCCCACCAAAGCCTCCCTCTCAGACGAGCTTAACTCATTCTATGTTCGCTCCGAGGTAGACAATACCAAGTTATCAAGGAGAACTCTTGCTGCTCTGAATGACCAGGAGCTTCAAAGGATTTGATTGTTGACTTCTGGAAGCAGAGGATGGAACATACCCTGATCCACATCAACGGGACTGCAGTAGAGAGAGTCACAAGTTTTAAGTTTCTCAGCAACCACATCACTGCGGACTCGTCATGGACCAACATGACAACAGCGTCTCTACTTCCTAAGGTGGCTGACGAAATGTGGCATGCTGCCTCCTCTCTAAATACTACTGCTGCACCATTGAGAGCTTCCTGAGTGGATGCATCATGGTATGGCACACTGCAAGGCACTCTAGCGGGTTGTGAAGTACATCACTGGGACAGTGCCCTCACCCATCCAGGACATCTGCCTGAGGAAGGCACGCATCATTATCAAGGACCCCACAAAAATCAACCACAAAGTCTTCTCTCCCTTATCGTCGGGCAGACATCGTACTGAGAGTAGCTGCCATTTTATGTCGATTGTGAATGAACATGTACGTTGTTAATAAGATATTTTGCTGTGTTATTTGTATAATGGTTTTTCTGTTGTTTTGTAATGTGTTACTTTTGTGAAATTGATTCAACTAAACGTTAAATTGAGAATACAACACCGTATCACTCTCGTGATTATTTCTCCCCTGTTTTCAGGGGCGTAACATTTTTGGAGGCTCCGCTGAGATTGCTGCTCAGATGTCCAGTTTCCACACCCTGGTCGCTGAATTCCGAGCCAGCTAAATCTCCACATAACAACTCAGGCAGGCTGCAGTGAGGAAAGTGTTGCTGTTCGAGGGAAGTTGGAAGTTAGGGGTTAAGTACGTGTCAACTGAGGCCATTGATCGACCATCAGAGACAGTAAGGACCATCTAATTCAGAGTCAACTCCTGCACAGTAAAAGTTCCTCCTGTTCTGTCAACATGACAAGCGCCTTGGAAGAACTACAGGAAGAGGTAGTAGGAGAATTGCACACCCTGACTAAAGACAAATTACTAGAGATATGTGATTTCCTTGAAATATCAGGCGAACAGAGAAGAGATGTTAAAGACAAATCCCGCATAGCATTAATGACTCGCATTATGATGTTCCTTGAAAGAGAGGAAGTTGCAGAGTTAGAAGATGGCGGCATGTCGGAATTGTTGCTACTTAGAGACGAAATGACAGAGATGATCAGTGGCATAGATAACAAAACAGGGCAAATTGACCATGATATTGAACCAGCCGGAACACATCACAGAATAGAGGAATTGAGAACTGTAACTCCACAACAAGGGGTGGGAACTGAGCAGATTATTGCAGCCAAAGCCAGTGATTCTCTGCGTCAGCCCCAACAACATGCCAATCTTCAGGGGAGCGTGCCGCTCTCACCCAATGCACAGCCCAGCTCATACTGGCGCAAAGAGTTTAAAATTTCTGGTCAGATAGGTGAACCGGGCCAGAAAGAAAAACTTATTTTTTCCAGCCTTGTCCATCAGATTGAAAATGGACTTAACAGAGGATATCCTGAGGTAGAAATAGTAGACGCAGTAGTCAGGGCTATTTCTCCAGGCTCACAGCTACGCAGCTACTTGGAAGGTAAACCCCAGCTAACGCTTCCCACACTTAGATGTATCCTGCGTTCCCACTTCCAAGAGAAGAGTTCAACAGAGCTTTACAAACAGCTAGCTTCAGAAGCACAGCATAGCAAGGAGACCCCTCAAAGTTTCCTGATGCGCGTTTTAGATTTGAGGCAAAAAGTACTGTTTGCATCCCAGGAGTCAGAATCAGGGCTTAAGTATGACCCTGCTCTAGTCCAGAGCATGTGTTTTCACACAGTCCTTACGGGTCTCCAGAGTGACAGTATCAGGATTGACATGCAGCCTCTCCTGCTAGAGAGCAAAACATCAGATGAGGTTTTGCTAGAGAAGCTTAACATTGCTTGTGCTAATGAGATAGAAAGACGAAACAAAAAGCGGTTTAATGCCCCACAGCCTGCTACAACTGTAAGTGTAGTCCATTTAGAAGATACGCCATCTGCAAAGTGTCCTGTGAAGGAAGCCAAAACTACGATACCCGCAGGACTGTTAACAGAGTTAGCTGAACTGGGCTGGGAACCATCCCAGCCCAGTCACGGACCAGGATGTCTTGCTCCCAGGCAGACTAAACAACTTTTTTGCCCGCTTTGAGGACAATACAGTGCCACTGACACGGCCTGCAACGAAAACATGCGGTCTCTCCTTCACTGCAGCCGAAGTGAGTAAGACATTTAAACGTGTTAACCCTCGCAAGGCTGCAGGCCCAGACGGCATCCCCAGCCGCGCCCTCAGAGCATGCGCAGACCAGCTGGCCGGTGTGTTTACGGACATATTCAACCAATCCCTATACCAGTCTGCTGTTCCCACATGCTTCAAGAGGGCCACCATTGTTCCTGTTCCCAAGAAAGCTAAGGTAACTGAGCTAAACGACTACCGCCCCGTAGCACTCACATCCGTCATCATGAAGTGCTTTGAGAGACTAGTCAAGGACCATATCACCTCCACCCTACCTGACACCCTTGACCCACTCCAATTTGCTTACCGCCCAAATAGGTCCACAGACGATGCAATCTCAACCACTCTGCACACTGCCCTAACCCATCTGGACAAGAGGAATACCTATGTGAGAATGCTGTTCATCGACTACAGCTCGGCATTCAACACCATAGTACCCTCCAAGCTCGTCATCAAGCTCGAGACCCTGGGTCTCGACCCCGCCCTGTGCAACTGGGTACTGGACTTCCTGACGGGCCGCCCCCAGGTGGTGAGGGTAGGCAACAACATCTTCTCCCCGCTGATCCTCAACACTGGGGCCCCACAAGGGTGCGTTCTGAGCCCTCTCCTGTACTCCCTGTTCACCCACGACTGCGTGGCCACGCACGCCTCCAACTCAATCATCAAGTTTGTGGACGACACAACAGTGGTAGGCTTGATTACCAACAACGACGAGACGGCCTACAGGGAGGAGGTGAGGGCCCTCGGAGTGTGGTGTCAGGAAAATAACCTCACACTCAACGTCAACAAAACTAAGGAGATGATTGTGGACTTCAGGAAACAGCAGAGGGAACACCCCCCCATCCACATCGATGGAACAGTAGTGGAGAGGGTAGCAAGTTTTAAGTTCCTCGGCATACACATCACAGACAAACTGAATTGGTCCACTCACACAGACAGCATCGTGAAGAAGGCGCAGCAGCGCCTCTTCAGCCTCAGGAGGCTGAAGAAATTCGGCTTGTCACCAAAAGCACTCACAAACTTCTACAGATGCACAATCGAGAGCATCCTGGCGGGCTGTATCACCGCCTGGTATGGCAACTGCACCGCCCTCAACCGCAAGGCTCTCCAGAGGGTAGTGAGGTCTGCACAACGCATCACCGGGGGCAAACTACCTGCCCTCCAGGACACCTACACCACCCGATGCTACAGGAAGGCCATAAAGATCATCAAGGACATCAACCACCCGAGCCACTGCCTGTTCACCCCGCTGTCATCCAGAAGGCGAGGTCAGTACAGGTGCATCAAAGCTGGGACCGAGAGACTGAAAAACAGCTTCTATCTCAAGGCCATCAGACTGTTAAACAGCCACCACTAACATTGAGTGGCTACTGCCAACACACTGTCAATGCCACTGACTCTACTCCAGCCACTTTAATCATGGGAATTGACGGGAAATGATGTAAATATATCGCTAGCCACTTTAAACAATGCTACCTTATATAATGTTACTTACCCTACATTATTCATCTCATATGCATACGTAGATACTGTACTCTATATCATCGACTGCATCCTTATGTAATACATGTATCACTAGCCACTTTAACTATGCCACTTGGTTTACATACTCATCTCATATGTATATACTGTACTCGATATCATCTACTGTATCTTGCCTATGCTGCTCTGTACCATCACTCATTCATATATCCTTATGTACATATTCTTTATCCCCTTACACTCTGTATAAGACAGTAGTTTTTTTTGGGAATTGTTAGTTAGATTACTTGTTCGTTATTACTGCATTGTCGGAACTAGAAGCACAAGCATTTCGCTACACTCGCAATAACATCTGCTAACCATGTGTATGTGACAAATAAATTTGATTTGATTTTTTTGATTTGATTTTTAAGACAGGTGTAGCTTCTCTAAAAGGTCTCAGTGCAGAGATTGCTCAGATTAAAGAGACATTACAGCAGCCTATGTTTCAGTCACCGCCTTGTGCCTATGCCCCACCCCCAGTTAGGAGGCCAAATAGGGACCCCCGGCCACCTGTTTCCCAGCAGCAGTATTACAGCAACTACAGTCGGTCCCAAGCACCTGACCCTGCGCAGCATCAATATACACCTAACCGGTATACCAACCACTCTGCTCAAGCTCCAAGGAGGTGTTTTGTCTGCCAGCAGGCCAGAACAGATGCACGCTGCACACACTGCTTCCGATGTGGGAGTGGAGAACATTTTCAAGCTGGATGTAAAATCCGGGGAGCCAGACCATCAAGGGAGGCCCCTTTAAACGGAAACGGGTTACCGCTGAGGGACGAGTGTTAACCGTAGCTACCAAAAAGTCCCAGGAATGTGCAAATTGTGCCAGAGAAGATTCATTTGAGAACCTGAAACAATGTTCATCATGTAAAGAGACACTGTACTGTTCCAAAGTATGTCAAAACCAACATTGGACTAAACATAAGGAAAAATGCACTCACCTGAAAATTGACTCTAATAGTGAAAGGTTTTCCTGTACAGAGGAAAATGCCCACTCCTTACCATCGCTAGCTCAAGGTTGCCACCCCCGTAAGGTCACCTCGCTAGTAGGCAGACAGTGCCTTATTGAGTGTCACCTGAATCGCCACCACCTCCAAGCTCTATGGGACACAGGCTCTCAGGTGTCGGTCATTGATGAACGATGGAAAGAGGAATCTCTCCCAAACGCAAGGCTGAGAGATGTTTCAGAAATTCTGGACTCACCTGATGATCTAAGGTTGACTGCAGCAAATGGGACTGAAATGCCGTACCTGGTATGGATTGAAACAACTTTTCGGCTAGCCTCTGAAACTGACCAAACAAAGGAACTGATCATCCCGGTGCTGGTAATGAAAGGCTGTCACCTATCACATCCCATCATAGGTTTCAATGTTATCGAGCACATCCTGACAATGACCGAAAAGACTAAACGATACAGTACAGTAAAAACAGCTTTCCCAAGCCTCAATAGAAACAAGGTGAGAGCTTTTATACAGGCTGTTAGCGCAGAACAGACAGATGAATACACAGTGAAAACCAAGAAAGAGAAGGTTGCTGTACCAAAACACAGTAGCATTCAGATTGAGTGCCGTGTAGCTTCCCAACCTTTCAAAGATGACATGACAATGCTTTTCCAGCCAGACCTGAACCCGCAGTGGCCAGATGACCTTGAGTTCTTTGACACACTAGTCAGAGTCAGGAAAGGTGTTTTTCCAGTTATCCTGCTTGATGTCTCTAACCCCACTGACCATGACATTGCCCTGCTAGGACGCACAATAATCGGTACAGTACAAACCATTATGACTGTGTTACCTGCCCAAGTCTTTGAAAAAACTGTCACCTCAGCCACAGTGAATCACACCAGCGTTCGAACCCCATGTACTGCTACTGAACAGTGGGATCCACCAGTAGATTTAACTCACCTAACCGAAGAACAGAGAGAGGTTGTTAGGCAAATGCTTAGAGAAGAGTGTCACTCCTTCTCCAGATCAGACAATGACATTGGCTGCATTGAACGATTGAAAATGACTATTTCTCTAAAGGACTCTGAACCAGTAAAGCGCACATACATGTCAGTGCCCAGGCCACTGTATCAGGAGATGAAGGGTTACATTTATGACCTCATAGTCCAGGGCTGGGTTAGGAAGTCAAACTCTTCATATTCTTCACCTGTCGTGTGCGTTCGTAAGAAGGACGGGACCCTCCGGTTGTGTATAGATTACAGAGACCTGAACAGAAAGACACATCCCGACCGCCAGCCCATCCCTCGGGTCCAAGATATCATGGACAGTTTAGGTGGTAATTTCTGGTTCTCCCTCTTAGATCAGGGAAAAGCGTATCACCAGGGGTTCATCTCTGAAGAAAGCAGACCACTGACAGCATTTGTGACACCGTGGGGACTCTATGAGTGGATACGTATGCCATTCGGCCTCATGAACGCTCCTGCAGCTTTTCAGCGGTGTATGGAGGAGTGTTTGGAAGGGCTCCGGGATAACATCTGCATTCCTTATCTGGACGACACGCTAGTTTTCAGTAAAACATTCGACAGCCATGTGAATGATGTGCGAAAAGTGTTGCAGCGTCTCAGAGAGTATGGCATTAAACTCAAACCAAGTAAGTGTGATCTCTTTAAACCCCAGGTCCGTTATTTGGGCAGAATAGTGTCTGCAGAGGGCAGCCAAGTTGACCCAGCCGATTTTGAAGCAGTAAGAGCATTGAAAGAAATCAGACCAGAGACTGTGGGCCAGCTCAGAAAAATGCTTGGTTTACTCACTTACTACAGACAGTACATCAAAGACTTTTCTAGGAGTGCCAGCTGCCTGTATGACCTCCTGAAAGCAGATTCAGAGAAATTACCTGACCACCCACGGAAAACAAAAACAAAGAAAGTAAGTCATGTGGTGCCCTCAAACAAGCCAATTCTGTGGACTGACCAGCATCAACAGGCACTTGAACAGCTGATTGAGTGTTTGCTTCACCCACCAGTTTTAGGTTTCCCTGATTTCACTCAGCCATTTGTTGTACACACTGATGCGTCACACCAAGGCTTGGGAGCAGTTCTTTATCAAAAGCAAGAGGGGACGCTTAGGGTCATTGCTTATGGCTCTCGAACCTTAACAGCAGCTGAGAAGAACTATCACTACCACTCGAGCAAGCTAGAATTTCTAGCTCTAAAATGGGCAATCACTGGTAAGTTCCATGACTATTTGTACTATGCTCCGACCTTCACTGTATACAGCGATAACAACCCGCTCTGCTACATTCTGTCTACTGCAAAACTGAACGCAACCACTTCCAGGTGGGTTGCAGACTTGGCTGATTTCCACTTTACAATAAAGTACAGGCCAGGCAGAGAGAACGGTGATGCAGATGCTTTGTCAAGGATGCCACTGGATGTAGAGTCACTGATGAGAGAATGTTCTGAGGAGCTTCCACCAGACACCATCGCCGCCACGATACAAGCAGTTGAGGTACAGAAAGAGGCTGTTGTACCTTGGTCATTTTCAGCTGCATCTATGGCAGTATCAGCTGAAGGTGAGACAACCACTGCAACAACCAGCTCGATCCCAAAAGATGGGATAAGAGAAGCACAAGAATCTGATCCGGTCATCCGTCCTGTGCTCAATTTCAAACTGTCTGGTTCCAAACCGCCAGTTAAAGAGCAAAAGAAATTCAGTCCAAAGACAAAATGCCTATTCAGAGAATGGGACAAATTGACAATAGACAGTGATGGCATTCTGTACAGAATCACTACAGCCCGCAAGCAGTTAGTTCTACCAGAGCAGTACAAAGGTAAAGTGATGGAAGAGTTGCACAATAACATGGGACACCAAGGTACTGACCGCACTGTATCAATAGTACGTGACCGCTTCTTCTGGCCATATATGCAATCTGACATCGAGCACTATGTGACTAAAACTTGTAGCTGTGTCAAGCAGAAAAAGCCAGCCCATGCAACAAGAGCTCCTCTGACAAACATTGTGACAACACAGCCATTTGAACTGGTATGTATTGACTTCCTTCATCTCGACAGATGCAAAGGGGGATATGAGTACATCCTCGTGATTGTTGATCATTTTACACGGTTCACTCAAGCCTACGCCACCACATCAAAGTCAGGTAAAACTGCTGCAAATCTCATCTTCAATGACTTTGCCCTGAAGTTTGGGTTCCCGTCCCGCATCCACCATGACCAAGGGGGAGAATTTGAAAATCAGTTGTTCCATCAGTTAAAGAAACTCAGTGGCATGGCGGGGTCCAGGACAACACCCTATCACCCGATGGGAAACGGTCAAGCGGAACGCATGAACAGAACATTGTTGCAAATGTTAAAGACACTAACTGAGACACAAAAGTCAAATTGGAAGGAGTCTCTGAACAAACTGGTTTATGCCTATAACTGCACCCGTTGCGAAGTGACTGGCTATTCACCATTTTATCTTCTGTTTGGGAGATCACCCAGGCTTCCAGTTGATATGCTCTTTGGATTGTGCACAGAGGCAGGTTCCAGTAACCAGCGAGAATACGTGGAGAACTGGAAACGAGGGATGGAAGAAGCATACGCCATTGCAAATGAAAATGCTCAGAAAGCCGCTGAAAGAAGTAAGAAGTACTATGACACTAAAGTTAGGAGTTCAGTGCTACAGCCTGACGAGCGAGTTCTGATTAAAAACCTGACACCAACAGGAGGACCAGGAAAACTCCGTAACTATTGGGAAGATACAATTCACACAGTGGTGAGACAAATGGGTTCAGACCTGCCGATTTATGAATTGAGACCAGAAAAGGGTAGGGGACGCTCCAGGGTCCTGCACAGAAATCTGCTCATGTCCTGTGACCACTTACCTTTTGAGACACAACCAGAAATGACCAAAGTGGACAGAAGTCAGAAAACGAAGAGACACCAGCCTGCATCACAGACTCTAGATTCTGATGAAGATAGTGGGGATGAATATGACCTTCATCATGAGCCGCTACAGGTTCCCACATCTCCTACAGTACCTGAGGAGAGGAATGCTGAACCAGCGAGAGAGTGGGAACACAGGCCCCCAACAGTGAAACAGACAGTTGCAGTGCCAGTCCCTGATACGCTACCAGCACAGCTTCTTGTTGAAAAGCGGCTGGAGGAGACAACGACAGTTAAAGACCTGCCTGCTGAGGAGAGTAACTTGCCTGCTGAAAATTTGCCTGATGATCGTCCACCAAGTGCCTTTCCTTCATATACTGATGCTGCTGAACCTGAGGAACCAGCCTACCCACTGCCACAAAGAGAGAGACACCCTCCAAGACGTATCACCTATGATCAGCTTGGTATCCCTTCCTGCTACAGTATACAGCCACAGCCACAGTTGTTCCCTGTCTACTCTGCACCAGGACTGGTTCCATGGCTGCCATCACTACAGCAATGTTACTTTCAGCCACCTTACATGTATGGGCTTCAGCAAACATGAGACTACAGAGTTGACATGTTTGACCATGGACTACTGTCTGATTTCACAGACTGTCAAAAGAGACAATTTGCAGACTATGCATATAGATCATTAAAATTGATGGACTGTTGATCAATTGTATGAGAAAATACTGCTTATGTTATATAGCTGGTCAACAGATATGGACTTTGAATATAACTTGTTAGTTATATTTGAACTGTGACCCTTGACCTCTGCTCAAGTACTACCTTACAGAAGAGGATTTTCTAGGTCCAGTGCATACGGACTGTTGAAGAAGGCAATGTTGGTAATGTTGGGACAACATTTATTGTGTCGGGGAGAGTGTGACAGGTTAAAGGAAATAGTCATAGCCTGTTATACATTAAAAAGTATTAGTAAGTTCATAGTATGTGAGGATCTTAAAACATCTAAGGTTAAAAAGAGGCATTCAGTATCAGTTGATAAAGATTGATAACATTCATATAATTGTGTTAAAGTTCAAATCTGTCAAAGGGTACGAATTGTGAGAGTAATGTGTAAATGTTATATTGATTACTTGATTTTGTAGTGCCTAAAAGTGTTAATCTGTGATCTACGAAATGCTCTTAATCTATGAGCCGGAGATCGATTGCTCTGGTCTCCACCCATATTCCTGGGGGAAAATCGCGGTCTTTTTCTCATTCAACTAAACGTTAAATTGAGAATACAACACCGTATCACTCTCGTGATTATTTCTCCCCTGTTTTCAGGTACTTTATTGATGATAAAAATAGTAATTTAAATGTTATAACTCACTAACATGTCAAGAGTGTTTAGGGTGTGTCTTAGTAACGTTTTGAGGAAGTTAGAGTTAAGTTTGAAGAGAGTAATATTAGCCCTGCTCGGTTGAAGTGAAGAATAGCATCGTACTGAGAGTAGCTGCCATTTTATGTCGATTGTGAATGAACATGTACGTTGTTAATAAGATATTTTGCTGTGTTATTTGTATAATGGTTTTTCTGTTGTTTTGTAATGTGTTACTTTTGTGAAATTGATTCAACTAAACGTTAAATTGAGAATACAACACCGTATCACTCTCGTGATTATTTCTCCCCTGTTTTCAGGGGCGTAACACCTGCTTGACCATGCACAAGCAAAACATCCGTGATAAGTACAAAGCCATCCCCACCCCCGCTTTGGCCAATCGTATCACGTCTCTGTTCCTAATCTCCGCCTACAATCAGCAACTTAAGAGGGAGCCAGCAATACAGAGAATATTGAAGAACTGGACATCGGAGGCAGATTTAATATGTTCAAAGATTCATCCACAGTGGCCTCCCGAGTGGCGCAGCGGTCTAAGGCACTGCAACTCAGTGCTAGAGATGTTACTACAGACCCGGGATCAGCCAGTGGGGCTTTACTTGACCCAAGTCACCAGTTGAATTGCGTTTCCTCCGACACGTTGATACATCTGGCTTCTAGGTTAAGCTGGCGGGAGTTACGGAGCGCGGTTAGGCGGGTCATGTTTCGGCGGATGCATGAATCAACCTTCACCTCTCACTAGCACGTTGGGGAGTTGCAGCGATTAGACAAGATTTAAACTTTAAAAAGAAAAAGCGGGTAAAAAAAGACAGTCCACCCAGGACTCATTCATCAACATTGAAGAATCTACATCATCAGTCACAGTCTTCATTAGGAAATATGTTGATGATGATGTGCCCACAATAAAAATCCCTACAGGTCTAAACCAAAAACCATGGATGAACAGAGATATTCCATACTGCAGCATTCGATGTCAGAAGAACGAACATGATGACCTGGTGGTGTGCAATGCCTAGCAGGTACGAGCTCCAAAAATAAGTTAGAATGCAAAAAGACAAGACTGAAACTTTAATTGATGTTCGACAACTCAAACTTGCGTCGCGTGGCAAGGACTTCAGACTATCACAGACTGAAAAAGGCAATCCTGCTGTGCGATGCCCACCAAAGCCTCCCTCTCAGACGAGCTTAACTCATTCTATGTTCGCTCCGAGGTAGACAATACCAAGTTATCAAGGAGAACTCTTGCTGCTCTGAATGACCAGGAGCTTCAAAGGATTTGATTGTTGACTTCTGGAAGCAGAGGATGGAACATACCCTGATCCACATCAACGGGACTGCAGTAGAGAGAGTCACAAGTTTTAAGTTCCTCAGCAACCACATCACTGCGGACTCGTCATGGACCAACATGACAACAGCGTCCTACTTCCTAAGGTGGCTGACGAAATGTGGCATGCTGCCTCCTCTCTAAATACTACTGCTGCACCATTGAGAGCTTCCTGAGTGGATGCATCATGGTATGGCACACTGCAAGGCACTCTAGCGGGTTGTGAAGTACATCACTGGGACAGTGCCCTCACCCATCCAGGACATCTGCCTGAGGAAGGCACGCATCATTATCAAGGACCCCACAAAAATCAACCACAAACTCTTCTCTCCCTTATCGTCGGGCAGACCATATTGGTGTATGCAATCTGATTCCAACTGGCTTAGAGACCGTTTCTTTCTACAATCCATCAGACTGCTGACTACAGATATTTTGCACATGTTATTGCAGGTGCAACAAAATGCGCATGTTACAAGCTTTAGTTGAAGTGCAGTAATACCTAACAATACAAAACAATAAACACAAATCCCCAAAATGTTAATAAAGGAATTAAGAAATATCAGAATGAGCAATGTCAGGGTAAAAAAAAAAAATGAATAAAAAATAAATATCCAGGTGGAAGCTTTGATCACTTATTGATGTCCCTTGTAAAATCCACTTCAATCAGTGTACATGAAGGGGAGGTGATTGGTTAAAGAAGGATGTTTAAGCCTTGAGACAATTGAGACATGGATCAGCAGGACTCTGTGTAGTAAAAGGGTCCAGACCAATTTTCAAAATATGTACAGTAGCCCCCCAAAAATTATCTGATGGACTTCTTCAGCTAACAGTCCGGTGTGCTCTGGACAGCTAGCGGGCCGCGGATTGCAGGCTAGCAGATGGGCATTCAGGGGACTTCGCGACGGGGGAGCCAGTTGAAACCCCCTCGGGCGGATTACGTCAGTTGTCCAGTCGTGATGGATCAGCAGGGCTCCATATCGGCAATTACAGGGGTCCAGGCCAATTGCAAAATAGGTATTGTAGCTTAAGGAGTGGCTGATTGACCTCTTCAGCTAGCTGGGAGATGGGCCTAGCATAGGCTAGCTCCAGGCTAATTGGTGGTTGCTTCGGGACAGAGACGTTAGCCAGGAGAAGCCAATCGGATAGCAGCTAGCTAGCTGCGATGACCTAGGTGAAAAGGTTCAGAGCTTGAGGTAGGAATCCAGAGATATGGAGAAAAATAAGCCCGATTTGCTCTGTGCTCTGTGCTCTGTGCAGCTCTGTGCAGACTGGCGAGATATGTCCTTGCTAAAGGTAGCTGATGACCACTAGCAGTGGCAAGCTGACTACTAGCTAGTTAGCTGGCTAGCTTCTGTTGGGGGTTCCGGATCAAATGTAAAGGAAATAGCAGAATCCTACCACATCAACAAGCTTGGACAATTGGTCTCAATCCCGCTCTTTGCAGCTGGGCAGATGGGCTGACCTCGGGTGTGAAGGTAGGCAACAACACCTTCACCATGCTGATCCTCAAGATGGGGAACAATAAGGGTGTGTGCTCAACCTCCTCCTGTACTCCCTGTTCACCCATGACTGAGTGGCAACTCAATCATCAAGTTTGCTGACAGCAGTGGTAGGCCTGATTTCCAACAATGACAAGACGGCATACAGGGAGGATGTGAGGACCCTGACGGAATGGTGCCGGGAAAATAACCTCTCCCTCAATGTCAACAAAACAATGGAGATGATTGTTGATTACAGTAGACAGCAGAGAGAGCTAGTCCCCATCCACTTCTACAGGGTCGCACTGGAGAGGACAAAAAGCTTCAAGTTTCTCGGCGTGCACATCACAATCAACCTGAAATGATCCTTTCGTTGAGAAAATGTGATGAAGGCGCAACAGCACCTACTCAACCTCAGGAGGCTGAAGAAATTTGGCATGAACTTCTACAGGTGCACCATTGAGAGGATCCTGTAGGGCTGTGTCAACGCCTAGTACGGCAATTGCAACCAAAGGGCTCCCCAAATGGTGGTGCGGTCAGCCCAACGCATCACCGGGAGCACACTGCCTGCCCTCCAGGACACCTACAGCGCTCGGTGTCACAGATAGGCCAAGAAGATCATCAAGGACCTCAGCCACTCGAGCCATGGCCTGTTCACCCCGCTACCATCCAGAAGGAGGTGATAGTACAGGAGCATCAAAGCTGTGACCTAGAGACTGAGAAACTGGAGATAGAAGTTTCTTACTCCAGTCCATCGGACGTTAAAATCGTCTCCTCTAGCCGGCCTCCTCCCAGTACCCAGCCCAAAATTAGTCACTATTAAAAGCAGGGTACTGGGTTGACACCACCTGGTACTCTAACCTGTACCATAGAGACTGCTGCCATATGTACATAGTCATTCAACACGGTTAACTTTAATAATGTTTACAATAGAGTACCTGTACTGGGGTTCTGTGGTCACCGAACTGCCTTCAAGTGCAGCGGTCTCCCTTCACAGGAGTGGCAACTGGGAACATATAAATGCACAAAATGACTAGGACCAGCCTTTCTGGTCAATGGCGGTGAAGCCTGATAAGTGCAACACCCAAAGGGCTGCAATGTTGACGGGCAAGGCACCTGTCCAGCAGCCCTGAGAATGGACAGTTGAGAGGAAGAGGACACACACTCAGCCACCAGAACAACACATCGTAGAGATTGGACCATAGAGAATGATAGTCACAGTATATCATCTTTATATGTGTCCCATTATGGCGTACGTGAGCGCAAGGGCAGCTCCATTCAAATCAAATAACAAATGTAATTACATTAGAGACAATAGAGGCAATATTCATTTTATTAAAGTAGTCCATTGTCTTCTATAATTTCTATGAGTTGGCAAACAAACTTAAAGGCTGCACACCATCACAGAGTGTTTTGTTTGAAAAGGTACTGTATGAAGCCAAAGGTGGCAATTTAATGCTACCTACAGTTATGCAGTGTTTGCTCAAGTGTATAATTAATTGGCTGATCCCTCCAGATAACCTGGATTGAATAATGGGGAGCGTTAGGTAGGATGCAACCTTTTGGAAGGTTCAGATAAAAATATGCTATATTGAACAAATATGTCTCCCCGACATGGAGATTATTAAGGAAATACGTTGTCTCTATTCATGAAATGTATATCTGCAATGCTCAAAGGTTTTGCGACTGAAAGTGGCCCGTGTGATTCTTCCTTAACGAACGGTCTGCACAACGCATCACAGGGGGCGAACTACCTGCCCTCCAGGACACCTACACCACCCGATGTTACAGGAAGGCCATAAAGATCATCAAGGACATCAACCACCCGAGCCACTGCCTGTTCACCCCGCTATCATCCAGAAGGCGAGGTCAGTACAGGTGCATCAAAGCTGGGACCGAGAGACTGAAAAACAGCTTCTATCTCAAGGCCATCAGACTGTTAAACAGCCACCTCTAACATTGAGTGGCTGCTGCCAACACACTGACACTGACTCAACTCCAGCCACTTTAATAATGGGAATTGATGGGAAATGATGTAAATATATCACTAGCCACTTTAAACAATGCTACCTTATATAATGTTACTTACCCTACATTATTCATCTCATATGCATACGTATATACTGTACTCTATATCATCGACTGTATCCTTATGTAATACATGTATTACTAGCCGCTGCTCTGTACCATCACTCATTCATATATCCTTATGTACATATTCTTTATCCCCTTACACTGTGTATAAGACAGTAGTTTTGGAGTTGTTAGTTAGATTACTTGTTGGTTATTACTGCATTGTCGGAACTAGAAGCACAAGCATTTCGCTACACTCGCATTAACATCTGCTAACCATGTTTATGTGACAAATAAAATTTGATTTGATTTGATTTGAGAAGCTCCACCTAGATGGCTACTTTGTTGGAAGCCCTCAGTGGCAATGTTCATGCCAACATGGATTTCATCCATCTAGAGTCCTCTATCTAACTCCATGAGACTGACTCAATAGCCAGGTTTTGACCACCAAACGCAGGCCCCTAATTGCAATGAGGTGCACCTGGAGACAAATAGATACACCTGGGTAAATTAAGACATGTCACATAACATAAATACCAGGTGTATTGGATCTTGTTATCATCAGTTGCATTTTCTCTGTTAGTACCACTCCTGTACCTGGCATCATGTGCATTTTGAGACTGACGGTGGTCACATGTGAGTATACAAAATCTGTATCTGATGCAGATTAGAATTTAAATATATATGACAATGTTTGTATTTGTGAGTGAAAAGAAGTACATGTAATATGATTTGAGGGACATTCAGTTCCTTTTGGGCAAAAAGGTATTCAAAGCATGGAATATGAGACCAAATGCTGAACTTGCGTATAGAGACCAATGCTGAGTTGTAGCTTCATGGTCCAAGTGCATATGATGTTGAATGTTGCTGAACTAGCTGTGTGATGTTGTTTCAGTGCTGGCTACAGCTTGCTGCACACTAACAGATGGAGGTACTGTATGTAATAATGATGATACTACTTAACCAAGCTAATGTGAGTGGTGTGTAATTCCTGTTTATTTGTCCTGGCAGCAATCAGCATCACGTGTGAAGGCTCTGATGCTTTACTGCAATGTGGTAAGCTAGTCCACACTGCTGAACAGTATACTCACCGACCACCTATGATCGTTTATACTGTAGATTAGCGTCACTAGCCCACACCATAGAGACCCATACTTGGCTCTCCTTCGTGCCTCACTGTTCTCCATCTCCCTCAGATGGAGGTAAGATCCATATCAAGCGTGCGAACTACGGTCGTCGTCAACACGATGTTTGTTCTATTGGGCGCCCTGATAACCAACTCACCGACACCAACTGCCTCAGCCAATCCTCCACCAGCAAGATGGCAGAAAGGTACTAGAACCTGTAACTCCTTGGCTGTAGTGTAAACAACCACCAGCAAGATGGCAGAAATGTGCTGGAACCTGTTGTGTTTACCTGTATGAACTCATGACCTCAACATGTCTTTGAAACACACAGATGCGGTGGGAAGAGCGAGTGTATTGTCCCTGCATCCAATTTCGTTTTTGGAGACCCCTGTGTCGGGACTTATAAGTACCTGGACACCAAATACTCCTGTGTCCAACAGCAAGAAACAAGTCAGTCTCTGAATGTGTGCTAATAATATTTAGTATTTAATATTTAGTTGGGACATTGTTTAATTCTCCTACCCACTTTTAATCTTGTAAAAAAGTAAGCTCAGCTGATTGCTAGAAAAGGAATATAATGGGTTGGTTCCCCTATGGTACCAGCTTGTTAACTTTTGTTTCTCCAAGTGTAAACCACCCTCAACTGCTAACTAACCCTAGCAAGCTGTGGATATGCAACTTGTTTAGTTTGAGTAGCCTATAGGGAGGTCAGAGACCTGGCAGTGTGGTGCCAAGATGCCGAAGGAACTGGTAGTGGACTACAGGAAATGGAGGGCTGAGCCCTTCCCTGCCAGGAGGCTAAAAGGATTGGTGTCAGCCCTCCGATTCTGAATTCTACACCATTGAGAGCTTTTTGACTGGCTGCATCACCACTAGGTATGGCATCTGACCACAAGGTGCTACAGAGGGTATCGCGTACGGCCCAGTACATCAGAGGCCGCGCTCCCTGCATCAGGATTTCGACACCACCTGTGTCGGCAGGCTCTACATTGTCAAAGACTCGCACCCCCCAAGTTATACTGGTCTCTGCTACTCCATAACAAATGGTACGGCTGCACCAAGTCTGGAACCAACAGGACCCTGAAAGGCTTCTACTTCCCCCAAGCCTTAACTGCTGAATGACTATCTGCATTGACCCTTTTTGCAGTAACTTTTTTGACTTGTCTCATATGCTGCTGCTGTTCCTTGTTAAATTGACGTGAACGGTAACTAGCTAGCGCAACTCCTACAGTTTTGCAGGGTTTATAGCCAATCTGACAGATGGCACAAACTGCACAGATTGGGTGTAGCGGGTCGACTTTATTTTTTCAACAGTTTAGGTCTAGCCAGCCAGTTTGCTTAAAATGTTAGCATTTCGAGAACTGCTCATAAGGAAGTGAAACTAAAAGGTAACGGTGGAAGATGACGCGCCTAACTTTTTGTACTTTGGTTCATGCTAACGAGTTTATAATTTAGAAAATGCACCTGAAATCAACATTCCCTGTTAGTGCGCATCACTAACACTTCACCAGGCTAATGTATGTCTTAATTTGTCTGGCCAGTGGTGTAACTCCTGTGTTGTCTTTGCAGTAAGCAGCATCATATGTGAAGGCTCTGATTCTCAACTACTATGTGGTAAGCTGGTCAACACTACCGTACAGTTTAATCATGTGGTGCCGTGTATATTAGTCACTAGCCCACACCAAGGTTTGTCCTTTCTCTTCCTCAGATCGAGGTGAGATCCGTATTCAGCGTGCCAACTATGGTCGTCGTCAACACGATGTGTGTTCCATTGGGCGCCCACATCAACAACTCAAAAACACCAACTGCCTCAGCCAATCCACCACCAGCAAAATGGCAGAAAGGTACTGAAACCTTCAGTGTGCATTTAGCTGTAGGAAGTCATTGGCTGTGGTGTTAACCTCTACCTGTTGACACACAGGTGTGATGGAAAGCGCCAGTGTATCGTCAAGGTATCCAACTCTGTGTTCGGTGACCCCTGTGTCGGAACCTATAAGTACTTGGATGTGGCTTACACCTGTGACTGAATGTGAGTTTTCTATAGGTGCACATGACTGGGAACTAGAATTCGTGTTGTATTTTACCTTTATTTAGCATGGCAGTTAAGAACAAATTCTTAATTTCAATGATGGCCTAGGAACAGTGGGTTGACTGCCTGTTCAGGGGCAGAACGAAATATTTGTACATTGTCAGCTCATGATTTGTACTTGCAACCTTTCGGTTACTAGTCCAACTCTCTAACCACTAGGCTACCCTGCTGACGATTTTGTCTTGCAGGATATCTTCCTGGGGAACCTGAAGATGTACAAGGCTTCTGGGATATCTTCATCAGGTCGTGCTGTTTTCCTCCAACCCGTGTACATTGTGCTGAAGCATTTCTTAAACAATTTCTGAACTGTGGCTGAATTAAACGAAGCGGCAGGAAGACTATACTAGTTGCCTCTTGTACATTAATAAATGTCACACCAATATTACTGAACATGTGTCCTTTATTCTCTCTTACTGGTCCTAATTCGCATGCATCAACAGCTGGTCACAAAGCAGGCCTGGATAGGTAAACATTTTAATACAATGTGTAGACTCTACAAACCTTGCTCGTTAAGTGGTTGGCTCATGAACCAAATGTTCCCTTTCTGTGTAGATTCAGTTTGACTATTTCATCTGGTAATAAACATACTTACAGGGAAGCTGCCCAACCACATCACATTAGTCATCTAACAGCCTCTTAGCCAGAGACACAAAGGGTCAACGGCACGTCGACAGATCTCCCACTGTCAAATGGGGACCTGACCGATACAGCCCTCCAAGAGCTGCCCCTCAAGCATCAGATTCCACCCTGAGAAATGCATTGAATTCCATTCCCTGCCCCATGCACCACCAATGAACGAGAAACATACAGGCCAATATAACAGCAAGGCCAACGATGTATGGAACCATGTCCATCTATGAGCATTTGAATGAGTGTATGCATTTTGTACAAACACCTGCATGGCATCAGCCTCAACTGTATCAACAAAGCCCCTCAGTGTCATTCAAATGTATTTGGAATTAATTTGACATCTGTATATCCTTTGCCCAGGAACTCCACTCCCCCTTCCCCTTATCTCCAATTCCACATCCCAAACCTCAGCTTCCCTTAGCCCATCCCACCTGTCTCTGCTGGCCAGACACTACGCAGCATATTTCAACTATGCTGTGATTAACATACAATTTCTATTGAATAGACTACAGGTTGAGAAACTATAATAGTATAATAATATTTGACTTGCTCTCCAGATCTCCAAAAGGGTATTTAGTGTCAATTTTAGATCAATGTTTTGCATTTTCAACCATTCCTGAGAAGCTACTTGCGGGAAATACTAAAATAAATGGTCAATTGATTCTGTACTCAACAAAATCTGCATTAGCTGAAAAGCACAAGTCTTGAATCAACTCATAAACCCTGTCCCATGGAATCGGTAAATCAAATATCGCTTCCCAACTATTTTGCAGTCTAAATGACACATATCAACATCCTGGTCCTCAAATGAAACTGGTATGCAATTTGTATTCCTCTGCAAGTTCTGATAATTTATATTGGGCAGACAGACCACTTCCCTACCTCCTGCTGCTACCTGCCTCCATTTTTGGGGTAATGCTGTAATCAATTGGTTATAATCTAGTACTGAGTAGACCTTTCCAAATAATTCTGATAACTCCATGAAAGACAAGTCAACCATTCCAATTTACAATATTTAAATATAAAATACCCTTTTTCAAACTTGTTTCCCATAAATACAGGTCTTTCATCACCCAGCACATTTATATTCAGCCATAATATTTAAATTGTAGCCAGCTCTGCAATACTTGTTTGAAAAAGAGAGACTTTGAAAAAGATATCATTTGCAGTAAATCAAAAATGAGACATTGAAATCTGTACACAGATAAAGTTATTTAAACAGTGGATTAGCTTTTCTTAGTTTACTTGAGAACCATTTAGGGTTCAAGTGAAACTTTTGAATAAGTGAAGATTCTAGAGATGTTTAGTGCTTTCATATATAATCTCACAACACCCAATTCATATTCATTATAAAGCCAGCTAGTCCTGCATATCACCCATCATCCCACTGCTGGTTTGCTTCTGAAGCTAAGCAGAGTTGGTCCTGGTATGTCCCTGGATGGGAGAACAGATGCTTCTGGAATTGATGTTGGAGGGTCAGTAGGAGGCACCCTTTCCTCCTGTCTAAAACATATCCCAATGACCATAGGCCGCAGGGTGCCGTCTTTTGGATGGGACGTTAAAGGGATGTCCTGACTCTCTGTGATCACTAAAGATCCCATGGCACTGATCGCAAGAGTAGGGGTGTTAACCACAGTGTCCTGGCTAAATTCCCAATCTGTCCTTCATACCGTCATGGCCACCTAATCATCCCCGGTTTATAATTGGATCCTTCATCCCCCCTCTTCTACCCTGTAACTATTCCCCAGGTTGTTGCTGTAAATGAGTATGTGTTCTCAGACAACTTACCAGTTTAAATAAAAATATACAAATGTATAAATATAGATAGGCACACTGTTTCTTGTCTGGTTTAGCATCCCAGATAAAGCTAAATATTTTTTACTCATACGATTTGAAAAACAAGTCATCAGGAGTAGGCAGAGCCATAAGTAAGTGAGTAAACTGAGATAGGACTAAGGAGTTAATCAGGGCAAATTTTACATAAATAGACAGGTATTTACCTCTACATTTAATATTTTTTTTCAATGAATACCAAGCATTTCTACTTCTCCGTCAGCCCATTTTAAATATGAACTGCATAGTAATGTACAAGATGTATTTTTTAAAGACCCAATTCATAATATTTTACACTTATCATAATTAGGTTTTAGTCCAGAGAGTACAGAAAAGTTATCTACATCTTCAATGAGACATTGCAGGGAACTAGCAAGAAGATTAAATATTAAACTTGAGTTAGCAGCATACATGGACACCTTTGTTTTTAAGCCATGGATTTCTAATCCTCTAATGTTGTTATTTGATATGATTTAATAGCTAGCATTTCGATGGCCACAATGAATAGATATGGTGACAGCGGACACCCTTGTTTAACTCTTCTTGACAATTCAAAACTCTCTGAGAAGTAGCTGCTATTTACAATTTTACACCTGGGGGTGCTATACAGTACTTTTAACCATTTCTAAGAGAATCACCGAAATTGTAAACATCCAGGCATTTTATGAATTTATGAATCCGTAATTGCCTGTAGACCCTGCCACATATACGTCTCTTGTCTGGGCCATTGAATTGCGACTCCATTTTGTCCCTATACTGACAATCTGCTTGTTTGATTGCCTTGCGGAGGGAATAACTATACTGTTTATATTCAGTTTATATCCAACCTCTTTCCATGGTTGAATGCGGTGGTTTGCGCTTTCAGTTTTGCGCGAATGCTGCCTTCTATCCACAGTTTCTGGTTGGGGTAGGTGTTAATAGTCACAGTGGGTACAACCTCTCCAATGCACATCCTAATAAACTCAGTCACAGAGTCGGCGTATAAAACGATTTTATTGTCTGAGGCTTCCCGGAACATTTTCCAGTCCACGTGATCAAAACAATCTTCAAGCGTGGATTCCGATGGATCAGACCAGTGTTGAATGGTTTTAGTCACGGGTAGATCCTGCTTGAGTTTCTGCCTATAGGGCGGTTTGAGAAAAATGGAGTCTTGGTTGGATTTGATAAATGCAGCCTGAGGATATCTGGTTTCCTGGGGAAGGGGTGGGGGGGGGGGGGGGGGTATACACAGCTGTGACTATAATCAAAGAGAATTGTCTTGGGAGATAATGCGGTCGGCATTTGATTTTAAGGATTTCTAGGTCAGCACGACGCATGAAGAAACCCAATGGCTGTATCGACTCTGACAACATATCCCGAGTAAGCAATGTTTCCGTAAAACATAGAATGTTACAATGCCTGATGTCTCTCTGGAAGGAAACTCGTGCCCTAATTTCGTCCACAAATTACTGCACAATTTCCAAAGGATTTGAAGCGAGGCGACCGTCTCTGTATGCGCCATCTTTTGATCATTTAGCTTTGTCCTTTAAAATATAAAATGGAGAATCACAGATAAGTGTATGTGTGTAATAGAGAACAGGTGCTAATTTATTTTGTATCTCTGTAGTTAATTTTATTGCTTCCTGTACGATTAGAGAATGTATTTCCCTTAGTCCTGTCTCTTTAGCCAGAAACTGCTTTTTTGTTGTTGTTGAAATGTCACACCCTGACCATAGTTTGCTTTGTATGTTTCTATGTTTTGTTTGGTCAGGGTGTGATCTGAGTGGGCATTCTATGTTACATGTCTAGTTTGTCTATTTCTATGTTTGGCCTGATATGGTTCTCAATCAGAGGCAGGTGTTAGTCATTGTCTCTGATTGGGAACCATATTTAGGTACCCTGTTTGGTGTTGGGTTTTGTGGGTGATTGTTCCTGTCTCTGTGTTTGCACCAGATAGGGCTGTTTTGGTTTTTCACATTTCTTGTTTTGTTAGTCTATTCATGTATAGTTTCTTTATTAAAGAACCATGAATAATAACCACGCTGAGTTATGGTACGCCTCTCCTTCGACTCAAGAAAACCGTTACATGAAAATTGAATTGAATGACCTCTGAAGGTACATTTAAAGGTATCCCAAACAATAAGCGGATTTGCTGAACTTATGTTGTACTGGAAAAATTTAATTAGAAATGATTTTGTCGAAATTAAACATACATTGTCACCCAGTAAACTTCGATACCATGTCCAATATCCCCATCCACGTGGACATTCCGTAAGAGTTATGTGAAGGCCAATTAGATGATGATCCGATCACATTCGGTCTCCTATTGTCCATTGGTTTGATATGGGATGAGCAGTGCAGTACTACAACTACAGTCCCACAGGACATATTAATGATGGCATAATATAAATAAAAAATGAACTGTGGATCACGCCTCCATTTCATGATATTCTGGTTCGCCTAATTTCAGTTTGACAAAAGTATAGTGTCGCATCATTGTACCATCTAAACTGCAGTGAAATATATTTTCAGACCAAAAATATTATTTTCAGGTGTTGGATACTGGTGTACAAAAATGTAACTCAGCATTGAAATAGCGCACTACTGATCCACCACTTAGACTTGATTTAAATGAGGGACAGATCGATTTTGGTGCATTGCCGAAATATGTGGGACAGTGCCAGAGATACCCTTGAGGAGATGGGGAAACTCCCTTGGCATTGTATTAATGCCCATTTGTATGTTGCCCATACATTGTCAATGGGCTGCGCAGTGCATTCTGGACTATTCTGTAACAAGGAGAGCTCTTCAAGGAGTGAATGGGAATCAATTGGGCGCTAGCTCAAAACCCCAACTTTAGCATGAATTCCGTGTACATGTGCAAAATTGCAACTGTAATCCGAGATGTTTGATAATATCGTACTGCTCGGGAATAGTGACATTATCTACTTTTGAGGAAAATAGGCAGGTTTCTCAGCTTTGAGAAGGCATTGCATGACGATTAGCTTAGCAACCGTGTGACGCTTTATGACAATGTGAATGTGATCCGTCAAAAGTTTGTGGGGCGTTATACGTTTCTCCATTCATTGGCCAATGGGAGTTTATCTCCTACTGTTCTCTAAAAATCGAAAGCAGCCTTTGAAGGTTTTCACAAAATATCACCAACATGTATCCTGCTTCACAAGAGGATCCAGCCTGCTTGACCATGCACAAGCAAAACATCCGTGATAAGTACAAAGCCATCCCCACCCCCGCTTTGGCCAATCGTATCACGTCTCTGTTCCTAATCTCCGCCTACAATCAGCAACTTAAGAGGGAGCCAGCAATACAGAGAATATTGAAGAACTGGACATCGGAGGCAGATTTAATATGTTCAAAGATTCATCCACAGTGGCCTCCCGAGTGGCGCAGCGGTCTAAGGCACTGCAACTCAGTGCTAGAGATGTTACTACAGACCCGGGATCAGCCAGTGGGGCTTTACTTGACCCAAGTCACCAGTTGAATTGCGTTTCCTCCGACACGTTGATACATCTGGCTTCCAGGTTAAGCTGGCGGGAGTTACGGAGCGCGGTTAGGCGGGTCATGTTTCGGCGGATGCATGAATCAACCTTCACCTCTCACTAGCACGTTGGGGAGTTGCAGCGATTAGACAAGATTTAAACTTTAAAAAGAAAAAGCGGGTAAAAAAAGACAGTCCACCCAGGACTCATTCATCAACATTGAAGAATCTACATCATCAGTCACAGTCTTCATTAGGAAATATGTTGATGATGATGTGCCCACAATAAAAATCCCTACAGGTCTAAACCAAAAACCATGGATGAACAGAGATATTCCATACTGCAGCATTCGATGTCAGAAGAACGAACATGATGACCTGGTGGTGTGCAATGCCTAGCAGGTACGAGCTCCAAAAATAAGTTAGAATGCAAAAAGACAAGACTGAAACTTTAATTGATGTTCGACAACTCAAACTTGCGTCGCGTGGCAAGGACTTCAGACTATCACAGACTGAAAAAGGCAATCCTGCTGTGCGATGCCCACCAAAGCCTCCCTCTCAGACGAGCTTAACTCATTCTATGTTCGCTCCGAGGTAGACAATACCAAGTTATCAAGGAGAACTCTTGCTGCTCTGAATGACCAGGAGCTTCAAAGGATTTGATTGTTGACTTCTGGAAGCAGAGGATGGAACATACCCTGATCCACATCAACGGGACTGCAGTAGAGAGAGTCACAAGTTTTAAGTTTCTCAGCAACCACAACACTGCGGACTCGTCATGGACCCACATGACAACAGCGTCTCTACTTCCTAAGGTGGCTGACGATATGTGGCATGCTGCCTCCTCTCTAAATACTACTGCTGCACCATTGAGAGCTTCCTGAGTGGATGCATCATGGTATGGCACACTGCAAGGCACTCTAGCGGGTTGTGAAGTACATCACTGGGACAGTGCCCTCACCCATCCAGGACATCTGCCTGAGGAAGGCACGCATCATTATCAAGGACCCCACAAAAATCAACCACAAAGTCTTCTCTCCCTTATCGTCGGGCAGACCATATTGGTGTATGCAATCTGATTCCAACTGGCTTAGAGACCGTTTCTTTCTACAATCCATCAGACTGCTGACTACAGATATTGTGCACATGTTATTGCAGGTGCAGCAAAATGCGCATGTTACAAGCTTTAGTTGAAGTGCAGTAATACCTAACAATACAAAACAATAAACACAAATCCCCAAAATGTTAATAAAGGAATTAAGAAATATCAGAATGAGCAATGTCAGGGTAAAAAAAAAATGAATAAAAAATAAATATCCAGGTGGAAGCTTTGATCACTTATTGATGTCCCTTGTAAAATCCACTTCAATCAGTGTACATGAAGGGGAGGTGATTGGTTAAAGAAGGATGTTTAAGCCTTGAGACAATTGAGACATGGATCAGCAGGACTCTGTGTAGTAAAAGGGTCCAGACCAATTTTCAAAACATGTACAGTAGCCCCCCAAAAATTATCTGATGGACTTCTTCAGCTAACAGTCCGGTGTGCTCTGGACAGCTAGCGGGCCGCGGATTGCAGGCTAGCAGATGGGCATTCAGGGGACTTCGCGACGGGGGAGCCAGTTGAAACCCCCTTCGGGCGGATTACGTCAGTTGTCCAGTCGTGATGGATCAGCAGGGCTCCATATCGGCAATTACAGGGGTCCAGGCCAATTGCAAAATAGGTATTGTAGCTTAAGGAGTGGCTGATTGACCTCTTCAGCTAGCTGGGAGATGGGCCTAGCATAGGCTAGCTCCAGGCTAATTGGTGGTTGCTTCGGGACAGAGACGTTAGCCAGGAGAAGCCAATCGGATAGCAGCTAGCTAGCTGCGATGACCTAGGTGAAAAGGTTCAGAGCTTGAGGTAGGAATCCAGAGATATGGAGAAAAATAAGCCCGATTTGCTCTGTGCTCTGTGCTCTGTGCAGCTCTGTGCAGACTGGCGAGATATGTCCTTGCTAAAGGTAGCTGATGACCACTAGCAGTGGCAAGCTGACTACTAGCTAGTTAGCTGGCTAGCTTCTGTTGGGGGTTCCGGATCAAATTTAAAGGAAATAGCAGAATCATACCACATCAACAAGCTTGGACAATTGGTCTCAATCCCGCTCTTTGCAGCTGGGCAGACGGGCTGACCTCGGGTGTGAAGGTAGGCAACAACACCTTCACCACGCTGATCCTCAAGACTGTGGAACAACAAGGGTGTGTGCTCAACCTCCTCCTGTACTCCCTGTTCACCCATGACTGAGTGGCAACTCAATCATCAAGTTTGCTGACAGCAGTGGTAGGCCTGATTTCCAACAATGACAAGACGGCATACAGGGAGGATGTGAGGACCCTGACGGAATGGTGCCGGGAAAATAACCTCTCCCTCAATGTCAACAAAACAATGGAGATGATTGTTGATTACAGTAGACAGCAGAGAGAGCTAGTCCCCATCCACTTCTACAGGGTCGCACTGGAGAGGACAAAAAGCTTCAAGTTTCTCGGCGTGCACATCACAATCAACCTGAAATGATCCATTCGTTGAGAAAATGTGATGAAGGCGCAACAGCACCTACTCAACCTCAGGAGGCTGAAGAAATTTGGCATGAACTTCTACAGGTGCACCATTGAGAGGATCCTGTAGGGCTGTGTCAACGCCTAGTACGGCAATTGCAACCAAAGGGCTCCCCAAATGGTGGTGCGGTCAGCCCAACGCATCACCGGGAGCACACTGCCTGCCCTCCAGGACACCTACAGCGCTCGGTGTCACAGATAGGCCAAGAAGATCATCAAGGACCTCAGCCACTCGAGCCATGGCCTGTTCACCCCGCTACCATCCAGAAGGAGGTGATAGTACAGGAGCATCAAAGCTGTGACCTAGAGACTGAGAAACTGGAGATAGAAGTTTCTTACTCCAGTCCATCGGACGTTAAAATCGTCTCCTCTAGCCGGCCTCCTCCCAGTACCCAGCCCAAACTTAGTCACTATTAAAAGCAGGGTACTGGGTTGACACCACCTGGTACTCTAACCTGTACCATAGAGACTGCTGCCATATGTACATAGTCATTCAGCACGGTTAACTTTAATAATGTTTACAATAGAGTACCTGTACTGGGGTTCTGTGGTCACCGAACTGCCTTCAAGTGCAGCGGTCTCCCTTCACAGGAGTGGCAACTGGGAACATATAAATGCACAAAATGACTAGGACCAGCCTTTCTGGTCAATGGCGGTGAAGCCTGATAAGTGCAACACCCAAAGGGCTGCAACGTTGACGGGCAAGGCACCTGTCCAGCAGCCCTGAGAATGGACAGTTGAGAGGAAGAGGACACACACTCAGCCACCAGAACAACACATCGTAGAGATTGGACCATAGAGAATGATAGTCACAGTATATCATCTTTATATGTGTCCCATTATGGCGTACGTGAGCGCAAGGGCAGCTCCATTCAAATCAAATAACAAATGTAATTACATTAGAGACAATAGAGGCAATATTCATTTTATTAAAGTAGTCCATTGTCTTCTATAATTTCTATGAGTTGGCAAACAAACTTAAAGGCTGCACACCATCACAGAGTGTTTTGTTTGAAAAGGTACTGTATGAAGCCAAAGGTGGCAATTTAATGCTACCCTACAGTTATGCAGTGTTTGCTCAAGTGTATAATTAATTGGCTGATCCCTCCAGATAACCTGGATTGAATAAATGGGAGCGTTAGGCAGGATGCAACCTTTTGGAAGGTTTCAGATAAAAATATGCTATATTGAACAAATATGTCTCCCCGACATGGAGATTATTAAGGAAATACGTTGTCTCTATTCATGAAATGTATATCTGCAATGCTCAAAGGTTTTGCGACTGAAAGTGGCCCGTGTGATTCTTCCTTAACGAACGGTCTGCACAACGCATCACAGGGGCAAACTACCTGCCCTCCAGGACACCTACACCACCCGATGTTACAGGAAGGCCATAAAGATCATCAAGGACATCAACCACCCGAGCCACTGCCTGTTCACCCCGCTATCATCCAGAAGGCGAGGGTCAGTACAGGTGCATCAAAGCTGGGACCGAGAGACTGAAAAACAGCTTTCTATCTCAAGGCCATCAGACTGTTAAACAGCCACCACTAACATTGAGTGGCTGCTGCCAACACAATGACACTGACTCAACTCCAGCCACTTTAATAATGGGAATTGATGGGAAATGATGTAAATATATCACTAGCCACTTTAAACAATGCTACCTTATATAATGTTACTTACCCTACATTATTCATCTCATATGCATACGTATATACTGTACTCTATACATCGACTGTATCCTTATGTAATACATGTATTACTAGCCACTTTAACTATGCCACTTTGTTACATACTCAATCTCATATATAGATACTGTACTCGATCCATCTACTGTATCTTGCCTATGCTGCTCTGTACCATCACTCATTCATATATCCTTATGTACATATTCTTTATCCCCTTACACTGTGTATAAGACAGTAGTTTTGGAGTTGTTAGTTAGATTACTTGTTGGTTATTACTGCATTGTCGGAACTAGAAGCACAAGCATTTCGCTACACTCGCATTAACATCTGCTAACCATGTTTATGTGACAAATAAAATTTGATTTGATTTGATTTGAGAAGCTCCACCTAGATGGCTACTTTGTTGGAAGCCCTCAGTGGCAATGTTCATGCCAACATGGATTTCATCCATCTAGAGTCCTCTATCTAACTCCATGAGACTGACTCAATAGCCAGGTTTTGACCACCAAACGCAGGCCCCTAATTGCAATGAGGTGCACCTGGAGACAAATAGATACACCTGGGTAAATTAAGACATGTCACATAACATAAATACCAGGTGTATTGGATCTTGTTATCATCAGTTGCATTTTCTCTGTTAGTACCACTCCTGTACCTGGCATCATGTGCATTTTGAGACTGACGGTGGTCACATGTGAGTATACAAAATCTGTATCTGATGCAGATTAGAATTTAAATATATATGACAATGTTTGTATTTGTGAGTGAAAAGAAGTACATGTAATATGATTTGAGGGACATTCAGTTCCTTTTGGGCAAAAAGGTATTCAAAGCATGGAATATGAGACCAAATGCTGAACTTGCGTATAGAGACCAATGCTGAGTTGTAGCTTCATGGTCCCAAGTGCATG